>NC_045548.1:43518532-43693532 GCF_009769535.1 Thamnophis elegans
CACCAAAGCAATCAAAGCCATTTTGGTACTAAAAAGAATCTTTTTCAAAAGATTGAAATAAATCCAGATAGTTTACGTCTCTCCATAGTGACTTAAACCAAACAATTGCCATAAGCTTTTCTAGGATTTTGCACAAAACATAGTTAAATAAGAAATAGGAACCAAGCTTTTCTGGCTCTACCAAGGATTTTAAAAAACCAACTATAATTGCTTCCTATATTTCTTCTCTTATTTATTTCCTTTTCCCAACAATTATCCATGTTGCCACCCACCCCTGATATTTCACTTATGCTTGCCTTGTCTCTCATTCTCTCTTTTTCCTTGCTTTCTATATTTTATATCAATAGATCAAAATATTTACAATTGGGGTACAATTTCATTGTAAAATAGTATCAATGAACTCACTTCTATAATTTGAATAATTCCTTGCTCATGATTTTCATGTGAAGTTTCACTTGTGAAGTTTAGTATCTGCTGAAGACAGTTTTCCATAGTTTGGAAATATGAATCATAATTAAGTAATGATCCTTTGTTAATTTCATCAGTGGATAATTGCCACCCGTGAGTTAAAATTTGGAATATTCCCTGAGCAAGTGAAACTACACTGCACAATTAAAACAGGGGTGTCAAACTCGATTTCATTAAGGGTCGCATCAGGGTTGTGTTTGACTTCGGGGAGACAGGGTGGGCGTGGCCATCTTGACGTCACTCATGTTAGATGTGCCTCTGGTGGCCCAAAAACAGGTTCCTGAGCTTTGTTTTTGCCTGCGAGAGTCTCCTCCAATCCTCTGCCAGCAAAAATGGAGCTCAGGAGAGCTGCATGTGGCACTCCCAAGCTCCATTTTCACTGGCAGATGCACCAAAGGGGGGTCCTTCATTGTTTCCAGAGCGGCCCTACAAACCAGATGTAAGCACCCCGTGGGCCGGTCTGGCCACTGGGCCTTGAGTTTGACAGCCCTGATTTAAAAGATCTGAACTTCTAAGAACAGGCTGTATCAGTGCCTCTTATACATCTGATGTATGAGTTTCCAAGATGTTGTTTGCTGAGGCACGGCTAAGTAATTTTTGTATTGTTTCATCCATTTTATTGAATTAGAATTGCACTGCATTCAACTTGTAATAACAAGTTTTCAGAGAATGAGATAAGTTTCATGTAAACTCTATAAACAGTTCCTGAGAAACCAATATTTACAAGTCACATGAAAATTATTCCTCAAATACATTAGATTTTAGTTAACATAATATTTTTTTATTTTAAAAGGAAGTAACATTTCTTCTCACACTTCAGTTTATTAATAAAATTTATTGAATAACGTCTATTATGCTTGTTTAGAAAAGCAGTATGTCAAAACATTATAACATAATTAGGTTGTAAACTTGTAATAAATCCTCCCAATTAAGTGACTGTGCCTTTTCTGAATTCCAAATTCTTACGTATAATCTTTTCTGAGCAAAGTGAAAATAATGTAGGCAAATAAATTTACACACACATACAATCATTTACTTAGCTGAAAATGCAATATCAATAAAGACTATGGAAAACACCATTAAAGTCATATTACTTCTCTACTCATCATTAATACTACTTTAAACTTTAGAAGATATAATATATCTTCATGTAAAATATAAAAATAAAATTGCCACCATATGTAGGAAAACCAGCATTCTATAGCCAAAATTCAAGAAAAATATTTATATTTATAACTTTAATTATGAACATACATATTGATTTCACTTTCCTCCTGGATATATATATAAAATGGCCATCTTGTTTTGAAAAACAGTCTGAAGGTACATACAGTATGTAATTCCACTTCTCTCTCTGATCTGCCGTATTAGCCTTCCAAAGTTCTCACTGCCATTAAAAGTGTTTCTTCTGCCTGTTGGCTTGTCTTGACAATAGTTTTGCTTCAGAGAAAGTTTTCACCAAGGAGCTTATACAAAGATACTCTGCCCTAGTATATTATATTATCCCAGTAAAAGGACAAGATGGTACATTGCCACCTCCCATATTTCAGACACCCCATAAAGTCAGTGCCACATGGTTTTTTTGAGCGGAGAGGGTAGTTGATTATACAAAACTAGGGAGTAGGATAGGTTCCTAAAGGAGTTTGCCCAAAAAGATCAGGCCAGTTTAAATTGAAATGGATTTCATGGTTTATATGGCTCTGTCCTCTTGTAGAAGGAAATAACTGTTGGTCTGGCTCCCAATAATCTGATCACTGTGCTTATTACTAGAACAATCTTGTCGCAATACTGTACTACTGCTTTAGTCAAGCCCATCTGATGTCCTGCTATACTTAGGAGGTATAAAATACCTCCTATATTTTCAATGTTCATTAACATTTTCTCAGCAACAACTTGCAGTCCTACTTTTTTCATTTGTTATTTTATTTTTTGAAGGAAGTGGCATTGCATAGTTCAGTCTCATTGATTTTACACTGGCCACCATTTGTGTTAATCCTCTCTACCCATATACACACACAACCATTGTCTAAAGACTTGAACTGCAAAGAACAGCTACATTTCACAGGTTATGCTACCTATTGCAAAGGTCTGTGTAGGAAGCTCCTTCTTGTCTAGCATTGTCTAAAGTACTTTTGGGAATCTCCACTTTATTGTCCAAATGCAAAAGAGATTGGCTAAGATCATTATAACTTTTCTCATTCTCCAGTTTCAGCTGCACACGGACCTATACTTTCATATTCTGAATGGAAAATTATTTCGTATGGAGAACGACTCTAGAAGGATAAAATCCCTATCTGACAAAACTTGGAAAAATCTGAATTGAATAATAGATGACGATGATAGCAATAACAATAACAGAAGCTTTAGAGAGTCACTCAAACAATTTTCTAAAAAACTGATTTGCAAGCTACTCTGGGAGTGATTTTGGCTAAAGAACGGGGTTAAAATGCTTCATATAAACAAATGTCATAACATTTTTGCCACAAGGCATTTGTTATTTAAATTTAAAATCAATTTTTACTAGAAGTTGACAGAAAATACACATTTTTCCTTTCAGTGCTATATGCACGTTTTAGTAATTGAAAATTTCCACTAGGAAATAGAAAAGTTTATTTTACCACTTTCTCCATGAATTAGGCAATGAAAGTTATGCATGGATGATGCTCAAGAGGCTATTTCAATGCAAAGCAATGCAAAATGCATAACCTAAAGTAGAAAAGCATTGTCCTCCAACTGGGCCGTAGCTCAAAGAGTTTAGAGTGTATTGAATATTGTTTATTTCTAAAAATGCTCCACAGGAGAGATTTAAAAACAAACAAACCAACAAACCCAAACTGTATTTGTTCTTCAGCCAGACAATATTTTACCTGGAATGCCAAACCTTTCCACTATTGTAAAATATAAGATTTTGGTTTTCACAATGTCCTTATTTGAACAAAGGTTCAAATGATGATGTTTTGTTTGTGAATACATACCATATTTTTTGGAGTATAAGATGCACTGGATGGTAAGATGCACCAAGATTTTGAAGAGGCTAATTAAAAAAAGTTTTTGCATTTTGCAAACCTCCCAAAAATGCTCCCCCCTTTTTTTTGCAAAAACGGGCCCGTTTTTGTCCAAAAAAAGAGCATGCATAGCCTTTAGAGGTTTGTAGAGTACTCCTGGGGGCTGGGGAGGGGACAAAGAGCCAAGGTGGCTCAGTGGTTAAATGCAGCACTGCAGGCTACTGCTAGATCAGCAGTTCAGCGGTTCAAATCTCACCGGCTCAGGGTTGACTCAGCCTTCCATCCTTCCGAGGTGGGTAAAATGAGGACCCAGATTGTTGGGGGCAATATGCTGACTCTCTGTAAACCGCTTAGAGAGGGCTGAAAGCCCTATGAAGCGGTATAAAAGTCTACTGCTATTGCTATTGCTATTGCTATAAAAACAAGCAAAAAACTGTCTGGTTTTCTCTCATTTTTGCCCTCCCAAGCCCCAGGAGCACTATGGAAGCCTCTTAAAGGCTATGCACGGCCATTTATGCAAAGGGGGTAGGGTTTCAGGAGGCCAAAAATGCTGTATTCATTGTATGATCCACCCATTGTATGATCCACCCAGATTTTCACCCTCTTTTTTGAGGGAAAAAGATTTATCATACTCTGAAAAATACAGTAATTAAGTCAAAAAAATTTTTTGTAACTGATTACTTTAAACAGTGGGGTATTTATTAGGAAGAAATTGAATACTTAAGATCAGAGGTGGTATTCAGCCAGAGGTGCAGGGGTGGGTTCCTGCCAGTTCTAACCTCTTCTATAGAAGAGGTTCCACAAATCTACAGTGCCGTTTAGAACTGGTTCTAGCTCCCTCCCTCCACAGGTTTGCACATCATCAAGATGAAGAGCGAGAGGAGGAATTCTGGGAGCTGAAGTCCACAAGTCTTAAAGCTGTCAAGTTTGAACACCCCTGGGTTTTTTTTTTCTAAAGGGTTAGGGATGCAAAGGTGTTGTAACTTGGCAGCTTTAATACTTGCGTGCTTCAAATGCCAGTTTCTGAGCCAACATTTTGGTTGCTAAGCAAGAGCGTTGTTAAGTGAGTTTCACCACATTTTACAAGTTGGCTATGCCCACCCAGTCACATGGCCAGCAAGCCACTCCCACTCGGTCATATGGCCGGAAAGCCACTCCCACAAAGCAGGCCACACCTACAGAAGAGGTTCTAAAAATATTTGAAACCCACTACTGCAGAGGTGGTATTCTGGAGAAGCAGTAGCAGAAATTTTAAGTAGTTTGGAGAATTGGCAAAAAGGTTGGCCCTGCCCCGCTGCCTCCCAGCCTCCCGGATCTTTTTTTGTTTCTCTGAACAGGAGAACAGAGCTGGAAAGCAAGTTAGTGAGGTGGGGAGGGAATGGGGATTTTGCATTAACCTTCCCCTGCCAGGCCCACAAAGACATGCCCTCAAAGCCATACCATGCCTACAGAACTGGTAGTAAAAAAATTTGAATCCCACCACTCCTTAGGATGCTCTGTGGTATTGGCAATATCTAATCAGAGATCTTCAGTGCATAGCATCATCCACCAGCTAGAGAAGGGCAAACTCTGTTGCGTATCCTAGTTTATAGTCCACTGCAAATAAAGTCATATCCATTTAAAGCATTTCTGTGCTGCTCTTCTGAAAACCACTACCACGTTTGAAAAGATAAAGCAATATTGAAATAATATTCTTCATGCCCAGCTTTATCCTCCATCACACCTGATTTCCTTTAGTCTAATTTAAAAATAGGCTACTTCTGAGGCACAACAATCATACCTAAGCTCTTAGTTAAGTGAGCAATTGCACTTGTAGAATATTCTATGTACACTGTATTATACAAATGCAATAGCCTGCTTTGAGTTCTGTGGTCCAGATAGATGCCAACAATATATGTGGAAAACTGAAGATGTCATTAGCTATGGAGAATAACATGCAGGCATGTGTGTGAATCTGCACACATGTACATCGCTTCCAGGAGAAGTGGGGCTTTAGTTTCTTTTTAAAAGGCAAAGAGAGAGGTTACTGAAACTGTATTTTTTAGAGCAATATATGGAACCAACAAAGCTGGGAAACTATTTTCCATATGAGTCCCTGGGGCCTGCAACTCTGGCAGGCAATGGCTTAGTACATTAGTATCCTCTGAAATTCTTTCAACTATTGGGAACTGCTTCATTATTATTTAATAATATTTGGCTCAAATTGGCATATCCCTCGGCTGTGCAAAACCATGTTTTATGAAATAGCATGTTTTCTGACTATTGGAAGTGTGTGTGTGTGTGTGTTTGTGTGTGTGTGTGTTTTATAAACACAAACACATGCACCCTTTCTATCCGAGCTTTACACCGTTAAGAAATAAAATAAAAAATGAAGTTAAACTATGAACTTAAATTAAATAGAACTAATGATGAGGAATAGATGACACTCTGTCATTTTTCACAGCCCCACTCATGAGAGAGAACATACATTTATAATAATAAAAGTTGCCTGTTTGGAGTAAGGCCAGCCGAGAACATATTGCAGCCTGGGATGCCTAGGATAAAGAGACCAAAACATCTCCCCACCAGCAATCAACACCCAAATGAGCATAGATTAACATCAAGATTAACATCAGACCAACAATCAAGAACAATCAAGAGCAATACCCCAGTTAAGAAACTGCCAAACAAGCTAGCAAGAAACAGTCGAACCAAAGACCTGCAAGATCACTCCCACCAACATTGACAGGGCAAGCCACTAGAACATAAATTGAGAGCAATACTTCTTCTTACGGAGAAGAATCGGCAATGAATAGCTGCAAGAAAACAAACACAGAGATCACCATGGGCCCTTCCTACATTTTTCAATATATGCAATATATGCAATTCAACACAAATAAGGAAAACAAGGGGACCTTAGATTTGTCAATACTTTGATTGAATTACTTTATTGAATGAGTAGAATTATGAATCAATGCTATTTGTGTCAATAGCAATAACACTTGGACGTATACACAGCCCTCTCTAAGCAGTTTTACAGAGTCAGCATATTGACCCCAACAAGCTGGGTCCTCATTTTACCAAGCTCAGAAGGATGGAAGGCTGAGTCAACCTTGAGCCAGTGAGAATTGAACTGCCAAACTGCTGGCAGCCAGTAATCAGCAGACGTAGCCTGCACTACTGCATTCTAACCACTGCGCCACTACAGCTCACCACGGTCAAACAGTAAATCAGTTTTGAAGCACTTTGTAGTCTTTTCAAATGCATTGTGCATGCAATACATTTTCTACAGTGATTTACACAATCAAAGTATTTTTTACAGTTTCTGAAGTTGTTACCAGTGGCATATAAAGTTGTGATTTTATTTGTGATAGCTCTTTGATATTGGTATGAATATCTCCCCAATGAGATGTACTGCCTTATAAACTCTTTTGGAATAGCATAGCTAACTGCTCTGGAGCTTCATGTATTTTCTCAGTTCTTAACTACTTTTCCGTGGCCAATTACATCCTTTCAACGTTCTGTTTTTATATATGCAAATATTATATTTCCAAGCTGATTCTGTTTTTGTACTTCGGAATTTATATTAGCTCCCATCACTCTGAATGCCAGCTCAAGAGCGTTCAGATCATTTTTAAGTCAAATCTTGTGTTTAAATTCTCCATGTCCAGGACATTAAAGTCTCTTGATATCAATGAATGGGTTTTCAACTAACACTGGTCTAAATATTTACTAGAAGGATATAAGATGTTGAAAGAAGTTTCCTCTGTGTCAATCTCTTTTTCATCAGCTTGCTTAATTCTATAGCATTATATCTGAGCTAAGGCAACTTCAATATATGGATGATACCCATTATTATAGCTCCACTGCTTATTATCTGAGTGATGCTGTGGATGGTCTTTCTAAGTAGTTGGAGACTACAGGGGTCTGGATAGAGAGCAGGTGTGTTCAACTTAACCCTAGCAAGGCCAAGTAGTTCTGGGTTTTAGGAACCCATGGTTATGGGGACCTTCTCTCTCTCATTCTCGTGTTATGTAGTGTGGCCCAGGAAAAGAGCCTTTTCTGTAAAGTGCTTGTAAATGGAACCTGGAGATTTGATTCACCCCTATCCTGCTTTCCTTTTAAAAGGCCTTAAAGACCACAGTAGGGTCCCTAGAGGTGTGGGAACTGCAGAGTATGGTTATGTTAATTATTATTATAAGTTGGTTCTTTCCAAGGGTGGGTTCCTGTACCGATTGGTACTGGTTTGCTGTGTGCATACATGCCCATCACACAAGCACTCATGCATGCAGAGTTGACTGTAAATTGTTCTGTGCATATGCAGAAACATGCCGGCAATGGCAGAAGAGACCAGGGAACTGGTTTGGGGGCATGGCCAGCCTGGCTCACTGCCGGTTCTGCAACCCAGGCCAAATCATCCCTACCGGTTCAGCTGAACAGGGAGCAACCCACCTCTGGTTCTTTCTCAGCTATTCGTTTTGTTATGTATTACATTGTTATATTGTTTTTATTGTTTCTAAGTAATAATCACTGCCAAGAATCATTTATTCTAAGAAAGGTAACCATATAAATATCAGTGTAAGGAATAATATCCCACTATATTATCTTTCTTTTATTCTTCTGGTAACTACTTGCTGCCAACAAAGCATAATTTGAGTCCTTCACTGAATAGTAGGCCATATCTACCAGATGCAAAGTTTGCCAGCTAGCTCTTCCAGTATTATTAGCATGCCATATTATTAAGTAAATAGACAGTAAGGCACAAGACAAATTAAACAAATCAATCTTCTGAATGACAATTCCAGAAAAGGATGGCTTTTGCCAAAATGCCATGTCTGGATATGCACTACAGCAAAATTAATAAATGGTGGCCCTTCCCAAGAAGTAACAGGTTAACATAATCTTTCTGGTATCTAGAAAATCCAAAGATCAGAGGCAATCATGTCACACCCTATCAGGGCAAGGCAAAGCAACAGTCATTTTTCTGTATGATATCATTTTTTTTATTTTCTGAAAAGCAAATAGAAAAGTAAGATCTGACTTTAAAAACATTTTTGTATATCTATAAATTGCGTCAGTGGCTGTTTTGACCTTTTCTATTTCCTCTGCTTTAAAAGGAGCACAGGGGGAACATTTCAAATATTGTGGTGAAAGCTAGTTGAAGTTTGGCAGGGTAAATTTATTCTAAAAGGCCATCTATCATTCCTATATTCTGATTCCACTAAAAAATGGAACAGATGCAAACATTTCAATTCTTCCCCATTTGGGGAATTGTTATTATTTAACTGAACTTTGAAATATCTTGAATTAAATTGGTTTTTCCTCAATTCACAAGTCTAAATTTCTAATCTAATTGAACCAAGACTGAGTTGTATACTATATCTTATGAAAGATAAGTAATAATCAGTCTATAGTCAAATAAATTAAAGAAGCATTTCAAAATGGGTCCTTTAACCAATTTTATGTTATCTTTCCTGGTTTAGGTCATACATTCATTTTAAAAAAAGGGAAATGAACAAGTCTAGAACTTATTTATTCTCTCCTAATCTTTGTGTAAAGCTTAGGAAAAGTTTTGCATGAAAACTTTCACTTTAATGGGAAATTGTGCTTGATAAAATGTCCACATATCAGTGTATATTTTCCTGTTCCATTTTTTATTTAATAAGGCCCTGGTCTCCAAATGAGTAAACTGCATTCTTTTATGAGATTAAACATGCTGGAATGTTTCACAGTTTTGTTTTCTAATTAAAAGACACTATTGGGACACGCAGAACAGCAAGGGGCCTCGGCCGATTGGAGGGAAGAGTGATTTCTCCATTGAAAATAAATGCCCCAGCTGCTCTACAGGCAACAAAATGGCAAGAAGAGGGATAGGAAAGAAGCGTTCTCACAGATGAGACCACACCACATGGTCAGTGGAAGTAGCCCATTTTACTTCACAATAACTAACTCAATTATTTTGCATGAATATTTGAAGCCCTTGTGCTACCATGCCTTAGAAATAGTATCTGAGAAGCCAGGCTAAAGGTAGTATAACATAGTATTATATTACATGGCATTGCATCTACTAGTAGAATCTATCCATGAAAAATATTGCCAGCAATTTGGAATGATATGTTATTCTTCCATTTCCTATTTTGTGCCATCTAGCATTGAAGTCCCTTGGACTATAAGTCAATCAAACTGGTCAGTCCTAGAGGAGATCAACCCTGACTGCTGTTTAGAAGGCCAGATCCTGAAGATGAAACTCAAATATTTTGGCCACCTAATGAGAAGGAATAACTCACTGGAGAAGAACATAATGTTGGGAAAGATTGAGGGGAAAAGTAGACAACAGAGAATGAGGTGGCTGGATGGAGTCACCGAAGCAGTAGGTGTGAGCTTAAATGGATTCCAGAGGATAGTAGAGGACAGGAAGGTCTGGAGGAACGTTGTCCATGGGGTCATGATGGGTCGGACATAACAACAACCACATTAAACATTGTTATAGGCAATTGATCCTTAATCAGTATATCTATGCAAATCAGCTAAAGCAATCTGAAGATTCTTTTATTTGATCCTTTCTTTCTCTTTATCTCTGAATACTGGAAAAATAATGATTAATTCTTACCACAACCCAAGATTAGATACTTATGGGATAGTATTTCCATTATAAAAATAGGTACAAGGCACAGCTGAAGTCTTCTCAAATTATGAAACCAAGAGCAAAATTTTGGAATATAGTGAAGCTGTGTTCACACAGTAAGATCAAGAATTGCTGTTTTCTTTTTTATGCCTGCAGTGCTGACAACATTCTGTGGTATTATGAAAACTACTGTGGTTCTTTACATGCATGGCTTCAAATGTTCATAACAAGTAGGGAAACAGGAAGTTGAGGTAGACTATGTTCCTTCCTCTCCTGCTTGCTTGAAATGTTTAAAGTTAAGAATGTATGTTTTCATTTCCAAAGTTGGAGTTCTTCAGATATGTTGAATCTATAACTTCCAGAATTCTGACCATACACCAGTAATAATTCTGGACCTTATATCTCTGATATATCTGGAAGGTACCAGTTTGCAGAAAGCTCGTACACATAAGCAGAAGCACATAACATTTTTAAAAAAACCTGTGAAACCAACTGACTCTGCTAGAGAATGATATGACTACATTTCCTTTATGCTCTGGATTGCATCTTCCTTCTTTCCTTCTTTCTCTTCATTCTTACTTACTTACTTACACTTCTCTGCATTCAATCTGTATGCTACCAAAATTTTCACAATTGAGGATGTGTTTGATTCTTTGTAATTTTCAATTGGGCAAACATTGGAAAGTATAAGACAATAATTATTAAACAAAGATAACTCAAATAGATTAATTTACAGACTGCCAACACCCAGACCCCTATGGGAATGAGATTTGGGAGAGCTGTGGTTGCTTCAGCACCACCATACCTTTCCTGATTACACTTTCCAGAAACTTATAGGTTGCATGACACAAGGGAAGAGAGAAGAGGTGTAGCCCCATCTTCTTTCTCATCTCTCTAAGGCATGTTGGAAGAAATGTCCTTCTAGGTTCAGCTCCAAGTGGGGAAAAAGACACTGGAGGCATGGAGGCTGCTTAGAAAGATGGTTTAATGTTTTAATGGTGGACAGGACCGCATGGCTTGAGGTCCTGGGGAAAAAAAGTGATCAGATGCTTCCAGGTGTTGGGTGAAGAAGAAGAAGGGTTGAGGGAGGGGCTTGCAGAGCTTTTTATAATCTATTTGGCCCCACCTATCTGCCTCCTGCTCCTGTGCAAGAAATGTATTCTGATTGGTTGTGAGACTCACATGGGCCCCTGCAGGGGCAACTTTATAGGCTGAGTCCAGGTTTGGTTGAATTCTCAGATGCCATGTGGTCAGTTGAGTAAAGGGCCAATATTATCATGCTTTAATCTCATCCCCCTGGAGCTGAAGGGGAGAACTCTTTATTATGTAAATGGACTAGCTCAGGCTTTAATGGCTCATGGACAAAGTGGGTAGGGGCAGGAAGCTGCAGGGAGAGTTACTTTGTCTTTTTGAAACATGTTTCTTCCTTTTCACATCCAGAGAAACATAATATTCTGTCTTTTCAGTATTTCCTAGGATATTTCATTTTTCTGGGAGAGGGCTGAGTGATAACTTCCTGCAGGCAGGCATGTCAAACTCAGGTTGTCACAGTGGCATAACATGATATATCGGGACTTTTCCCCAACTTCGCTAAACAAGGCATGGCCGTAGCCAGTGCATGACAGATCTGGCCCATGGGCCGGGAATTTGACAGCCCTCCTCTAAGGTAATTAATCCAGTAAGCTAGCAATAAGGCCCAACAGGTGAGCTGACAGCTATCTGATCTGATATCAGTTATGATCTAGATTTTACACTAACTGTAATAACTTGCATTTCTTCCTACAATTCTCCCAACTAGGCAGTTGAACCCATATAGTATGATACCCCTTTTTCTTCAGAGTTGTTTACACAAGCCTTGTTGTTTTGCTGTCTGCCAGACATTTGTCATGATTGCTAAAAATGCCTGCATTCCTGAATTCGGTTCTGGAATTTCCCACTTATCCACTGAATATGAGCTGTTGCAATATATGCTTTATCGTCCAGTTTGTTCAGCATTAAAATGAATCAAAGAAACTTATTCACCTTTTTTCAGTATTACTCTTTTTTATTGTTGCAATAGCATGTTATTTTTTGTAAATAATGAAATATATAAATGCCTGCATTCCTTATTTACCCATAAGATATTAAAGAAGACAAATGCCATTCTCTATAAGCCAACCATAAAGAAGGCACTGTTCTAATTTACTTTCAAAATCACTTCAAAAGCCACATTTTGTTTTGTCATCTCTATTATCTT
This sequence comes from Thamnophis elegans, assembly GCF_009769535.1. NCBI lineage: Eukaryota > Metazoa > Chordata > Lepidosauria > Squamata > Natricidae > Thamnophis > Thamnophis elegans. Next base: position 43,530,846 of record NC_045548.1, read on the forward strand.
AATTTTTTTTGGAAACCAGGTGATTAATATTTTAGAAAGCTATTGTAGTAATAGGAAATCAACCTTTTGGACAAAACAATTTAATTCAGAAATTGATTGTCACTTATATGAAACAATGATAATGTTGAAATTAAATATGCAGTTATTACATCTTTGACCTTATCAGTCAAGAATGCATTGCTACTCACACACTAAATGCATATACTCTTACTGCTAGTCATAATGGAAATCAACTACAATATTTAAAATATATCTAATATGTAACATATGGTAACATAATATGTAATAGAAATTGGATTGCTAACCTCATTTGCTTGGAAATAATTTTCATTTACTTCAGTTCTATCTTCTCTAAATAAATATCCTTCTAATAAATTCTCTACAAGTTTTAAAATATATTTTTTAGCACGTGTTGGTTCCAAATAATGTAAACTTGGCAGGTTTCCCATTATGGATGCAAGTATAAAGCTGAACTCTTTTCACAGTTCCAGTCGATACCCTTTCCATTGCTTCCCTCGTCCTTGTTGTATCTTCATGATCCAATTATGAATAATGTATAAATCAGAGTGGGAATCTCATGTTTGTCCTTTTTATTTTGTGTCTTCTAAGATATATTCAAACATCCCAGTGGGTAGCACACTGACTAAAATACAATAGTCTCATGTCTAATGCTATATAATGAATAATTCCTGTGCATTAATTTTAATTACTCTAATACTTCTAAAAAGGTTCACTAGGAAGATTATCCTCATGTCTGCATTTCTAAATTTACAACTCTTGGGGGAACAACTGAATATTTGTTTGAAGAACTTAATTCAAGCATCATTTCTGACCACTTATCAAAATTGTGACCCAACAACTTCGTTTACAATATTATTTAGTTGGCTCCTGTTATTGTTTACTCTGCGACATCCTCACTGATGCACCTCAGGCTACAGGCATGAAGAAGCATCACTTAAAAAGTAATTTAGCAAATAAGGATGGTTTCCCATCGGTGCAAATAAAAGGAAAAGTTGTAGTAAATGGATAATGTAAGCAAGAGGTGCCTTGGGGGAACCCAAAGACTGTCTTCTTTCAAACCCACAATAAGGAGTTCCTGAGGCAGCAGGAGCTGACATTGTTTAGAAACGCTCCCTTATGGCGCTCTCATTAATTAACTGCTCTGTTTGTTGATTCTAGGTTGATTCAGTTTGTTCTCCGGAGAGCATTTTTGGAAACTCAGTAATGCCTTGATGCAGAATTTCATCTTCAGGCCCAGCATTCTCGTGGTGTTGCTTTACTGGGGTCACAGAGACAATGAAGTGAAAAGGAGAATTTGTGGAATAAAAAATGATAATCAAAATATTTTAAAATTCAGATGTAATTTTTGAAGAGTCTCCCCACAGAGCTTGAACATTACCTGAAGCGAAGTTTGACTGACAGACAGGATGTAACAGAGAGCCAGACAAAAGGCATGCATAACCAATAGGAAAGTATTTGCTTCTAATGATTTGAGAAAGCATTTAATTAAGTTGTTTGCCAATTAATACTTCACTGTTAATGCTTCATAAATGTTTCAAATAGTTGCACAAACTTTTACTTCTTATGGAAGCAATTATTACAGACTTTTAAGATCACATGAGATTTTAGATGCCTTTTTGCCATTGTTACAAACAAATAAATTAACCAATTTTGCTACCTTTCTTTAGATATAAAACTAGTCTTCATAGTGTAACTAAAAGCTAAAACAGTGCATCACTGCATAAACATTATTGTTCAATTGTGCACTAATTCTAATAATATTTTGCTAATATTTAAATGTAGCTCTCATTTACTGGCCACTCAGTCAGCTATCATTTACGGTTACATTAGTGTTGAAAAAGAAGATATATGACTGGTTGTGAAGTTATGGCTAATGCAGCATCCCCAGGGTCATGTATTTGTGATATGAGTACTTGACAATTGGTACACATTCATGATGGTTACAGCATTCTATAGTCATATAGTCCTGGCAACCTTCACAGACAATTTCTAATAACCAAAGTCAATGGAGAAGCCAGGAGAAATTCCATGTCACAGACACATTGACATCGTGCTGAATAACCACTGGTGATTGGCTTCACAACTGCAGCCAGAACTGATGCCATAAGTCAGTGCCGTCATGTAATGTCTCATTTTATGACCACAATGTAGTTGTAAGTTCTAATTGCAGTCAATAAGTGAGAGCTACCTCTAATATTTTCTATTTTTTTCTATTTAGAGATGCTTTCTAGAATAGAATTTGCTGTCTCAGAGACCCGTAATCCTTGGACAACTAGCAGGAAATTAAAAGAACAAAAAGTTAAAGGGTTAATCAAAGGTTAACACATTTAGAAACCGTTAACCTCAAACACCCATGACATAAAAGGATAATTCCACTAAACTGCCTCCAACTTTGAAAAACATGGAGTGATCTGAGAAAGGTATAACAATAGACATCAAAAATTTTACCTCCCGAACACCATTAACTGTATCATATAGATTTTTGACTACTGATCATGAAAATAACTTGTAATTTACATACTGTCACATACTGGTTTATAGAAGTCTTCTGTTTTTGCGATTTCTTCTTATATATACTTTAAATTTCTTTGCATATGTTGAAAACCTCATTTTTTTTACTGAAAGTGACAGTTTTTTCACAGCTTCACCCACTAGAATGAAATTGCTTTATCGATTCATCAATGTTCAGCCTCAAGCCTGTTACAAAATGGCACCCTTCAGTACCTGTTGGCTCTGCTGCAACATGAAAGAAACATACAAAAGCATGGAATTGTTATTGAAGCATATCCAGTACACCATGTACTGGATATGCTTCAATGTCTGGTGAGATCTAAAAGCAATGGCTCTGTTGCTTGGAATTCTGGTTGGATGTACCAGCAAATGTTGTTACATATGCGAATTGCACAGCCATGTAAGAGAGTCACATTACATTAAAAAGAAAGGGCCACTGATTCTAGGACAGAACATCTAGGTGCAGTCAGTGACAAACATGGTAAAAGGTTTCATCAGGACACTGCCACAATGGAAAAACAATATCAGGTCAGCTAGAATCCATCAATGTTGATTGACTATTGTTGGAGAATGCAGCAAGTTGCATTGGACCCTGAGTACAAACGAAAATCAGCAGCAAAACACTATTGAATCCATGCAATGTGTTGGAAATATTATCAATTAAATTATAGTTATTAGACATTAACTTCACAATTCTCAAGATTCCTACACTATGCAGTCAGCCTGAAATTATAATTGTTTTTCAATTTGAAGGGATGTATCATAACCACCAGAAGTTTTTCAGGAAGCAAAACTTGTATGGGAAAATTGATAATGGTTATTACACTATAATTTAATGTAATATTGATAATTGTTTAACAAATGATATTTCATTTAAATTTTGATAAGGAAATTGCTTATTACAGTGAAGACTTTCATTAATATTTATCACATAGAAATTCATGACTTATTTTATCATCTTCCTAGTGCACCTATTTCAATGGATCACAAGGAGACATATTTAAGAAAATGACCATCATTTTTTACTATTGAAGCTGCAATATTAGTGTCTTTGGGTGCTTTATTTTCTGACCTGCTTTTGAGCTGGGAGGAACTATAGAGAGATCTGGTTTTTCTTACCCCTGTCAATAAGATTTCTGTCAGCAGGCAGACAAGTAGGTTTGTTATGTTAAACAATGCCTGTTGGAGTCTGGACAATATTTCTTATTGTCATTCTCTACCCTCTACCCCACCCCAATGATATTCATAGTTTAAAAAAAAAACCAATTCCTTGGTCTATAAACTGCTAAGAGCCTTGGAAACTGGCAGCATACAAATACATATGACAAATAATGTAATCATGAATATTTTTGATGACAACTGCATTGCACTTCACTTTCAGGGACAAACAATTCAAAAACAATTTTAATGTTGCCATGAGGCAGCTTGTGTATTACCATGTGGCTGGTGCCAAATTCCTGTAAGGAAGGTGGTATGAGAGTCCATATGGGACAAATGATAAAATATCTGTCATAACATTATCATGGAAATTACCTGACAAGCTTTACCTGACATTTCCTGACATGCTTAAGATAATTGTGTGCATGCCATCCTTTTAACATAATTGTGTTTTGCTGCAAATGCTGTTGGATGGTGATGAGGATATGAGAAACGTTTCTATATAAATAAAGATAATATAAATACAGATTCATTTATCCATAATCCGTCTGTGTACTTATTTTCCCCAACCTAGATTATAACTTTTGGGTTGTTCATGGATAAAGAAATCTCTAGCAATCTAATTCTAGGGTAGCTGTGATATCTCCCTAAATGCAACTTAAATCTCACCACCCACCTATTTTTGATATTCAGTTGCAATTTATTTTCAACACACAGATCTATTTCCTTCAGGACAGTTTTTCTTTTCAGGATTTTTTTTCTATTAAATTCCTTGCCAAAGATAGTATCCTTAATTACATGCAACATTACACACACACACATTTACACACATCCCACATGTTTTTCGGCTCATCTTACCTCATAATGGCATTAGTATCAGCTTATAAAACACTCTATACTATCATATTGTAAATAATTTGAAGGAGGAGAATTTGTCCCAGAAATTTCTTTTAAAATAGAAGTTGTTTTGTCAACATGAGTCAAAAGTGATCTTCTTATCCTTTTATACATTCCTTCACTTCTCTGCTTCCATTCAATCCAAAGGGAAAACCTCATGAACATCTTCCACTGGGATTTTTCTGATTGGGAAATGTGCTCAGATTGGTTGAGCGGGAAAAACATGTCTCAGAAATATCACAATATCAGCAGTAGTATACTTTAGTCCTGCTGATGAGAAAACACACTCAAAAACACAGCCTGGATAAAGTTGGAAGAAAGTCTGAAGAGTAAGGCAGGAACCAAGAAGCTTATTTCTTAAGGGTAGACTATATTGGAAAAGTTGCAAGGCAGATACAACCACAGCACTGAAATGCAAAGAACTTTCTCCAAGTTAGTGAGATCTGGGGCGATTGAAATTCAACACCTGTATGGTGGAGCCAAATCATGTGATGTTAAATATACACCCACCCACCCCCAAATGCTATTGGGGAGCAAAAATATGTTGTGCACATTCAGCTGCTCTTAGAGGGGAAAAAAGTGATGAGTAAAATATGGACCCTTTGCCATCCTTTGAGCAATGCCTGTCTCAGACATTCTGGAAATGTCCTTATAGGCTTGATGCCCTGCAACTCAAAGTGCACAGCTGGTGGCGACTCTGAATGGGGAACAGCTGCTCTCAGAGGTATGCTGCCCTTGGGAGCACACATTCTTCTCTGAGATATCTTGCAAAGTTCCTGCTGATTGAACCAGAAATAACTTTCCCTTCACAGTTGCCAGCAAGATCTTCAGGCACTCCATAGCTGGCTCACAATAAGAGCTTTCCCTTTCTCTTTCTCTTTCTCTTTCTCTTTCTTTTCTTTCCAAAAGACAGTCCAAAGATATAGTAGCAATATACTTTCCTGAGGGAATATTGGATTTAAAACTGTTTCCCTGTAGCAAAAAAAATCACTGCACAATCAAGGAAATAAGGTCATTATTTCATACAATTACTGTTTCTTTAAAACAAAGTCAGTGTGAAAACACCCAATGCATATAATTTATGCCTCACACACAGAACCAGAGGCAAATAGAAAATCCAATATTATTTGGCTATAGGCTAGAATAAGGTGACCAGACGTCCCGATTTCAGCGGGACAATCATGCTTTATAACAATTTTTCCTGTGTCCTGGGCCATTTTAAAAAAGTCCCAATTTTCTGGCTTCATGTTGAAAGCCCAGTGGATTTGCTTAAGAAATCCTAACTGGGGCAAGACAAAAGACACCCTCTCTAACCTCTCTCTCTGTCTCAGTACTTTCATTGAAGATATTAAAACATTAAAGCAACAAAATGGACCCCCCCACACGCCTTTTACTCACTTCTATAAGAAAAAATGACCAAGTACCATAGAGCTCCAGGGAAACACGTGGCTAGAGCGGTAGGGAGTGTTACTTTCTGGATTTTATGGAAGGGAGGGGCATGGAGGTTGGAGGTCTGCTCCAAAATGGTGGCAAAGTTTCTTTGAAAAATATTTCCCTGACTAATTTCACCATTTCAATTTGCTCAGTTCTTTGTATTAACATCTACATCATTCTGGGTTGACTTGGAGTGCAAGCCTGCTGGTAAGTGAACTGGGTTTTTTTCTTTTATTTTTTTAATGTATTTTAAAATAATATTTTATTTATTGTGCATAGGATTTTTTAAAATTCTGTGTGGATTCTTTTTTTAAATTGTCTTAGACTATTTTAAAAAAAGATTCTATCCAAAATAAATTGAAATGAAACCATGTTTAAAAATTCTATGCACAATACTTTGAAATATATTGTGCATAGAAAGAATAATTTGAAACGTTTTACTTCAATTTATTCTGTGTGGATTCTTTTTTTAAATTGTCTTAGGCTATTTTAAAAAAAGATTCTATCCAAAATACAAAATACCAGCTGCAGTTATTCACTTAAGAACTGTGGCAAGAAAGGTGGTATAGTGACCAAAGTTACAATGGCATTGAAAAAAGTGACTGATGACCATTTTCACACTTAGTGAGCATTTTCACACTTAGTGACCATTTTCACACTTAGCGACCGTTGCAGCATCCTCATGGTCACATGATTAAAATTTTGATGTTTGGCAACAGTTACAATTTATATTTGTAAATTGTAGTTATGTTGAAATAAAAAAATATTACAATACTATTTTCACGTTGTATGAAAATTTTTGTTGCTCTGTATAAAATTTTTAATCAACCCCCCCTCCGCCTGGTCAAAGGTGTCCCTCTTTACCAATCTGAAAATCTGGTCACTTTATGCTAGAACCATTTGATAATGGTGACATTTTCATAACTTTCAACACCCATATGAATAGAGCAGGTAAAGTTAAGGTGGAAACAATGACACAAGGAGATTGGATATTCAGGAAGAAGAGTCAGACTTTCTTAAGCTAAAGGGGTAATTTGGCTACCCTTAATTTAATAGTTATAACTAAATGCATTTCCTTACCAAATAACCTACTAAGGATATTGGTAACCTAAAGATACAGTACTTTGTTTTGCTTTGCAATTGTGTTTAACTAAGGAGGAGATAACAATTGTACCATGATCAGTTTGGGCTCGAACCACCCCTGTTGCAGGATATCCTCTTCCTCACCTATGGTTCTGGCCCTGTGCACCAATCACTCATCAAAAAAATTGTGACAAAGAGAAGTGAACATGCATTTAACAACCATCCAAAGATGGAGGAATGGGTGGGGGCTAGCAGTGGGATAGAGCCATCATGCAAAGCTAATATGTAACTGAAGTATTACTAGGTTTCTGCAAACGCAATTCAATTTCAACTGGAGATCTAAGATCGGAAGAGGGTATTGACTTTGTGATTTGAAATTTGAGGGTAAACTGGATTCAAGCTCCTTCAAGATTCACTTTGAACAAAAGATTCATCCATAAAGTAAAATGGGTATGCTTCAAAAGGTAGGCAGATTTTTTTTTTTTTTTTGGGCAGAACGGATTGATAGACTCTTTATACAATTAGATATTTAACCTGCCAAGTTTCACTTGGAAGTATCTAAGGCAGGGACGGCGAACCTTTTCGGCACTGTGCCAAAAAGGGAGTGAGCACATGTCCGTGTGGCACCAAGTGCTGAAAAGAGTGCACACTTCGTGTGGGCACAGGTGCTTGTCCATGGAAGAGAAGCTGTCCAGGGGGCATGCACATGCTGGAAAATGTACTTCCAGTTACTGTACTGGCACGCATGTGCACACGTTGATCAGCTGGTAAGCGCACATGCTCACGCTGGAAAACAGAAGACCAGCTCTTCCGGTTTCCGGCACGGTCACACGCAAAAAGGCCAACTGATCATCACATCTACATGTATGCCAGAAACCCAGAAGAGGAACAGGTGACATCACTTGTGCCAGGAGACATGGCTCTATGTGCCACTTCAAGCACATGTGCCATAGGTTTGTCATCACGGATCTAAGGAGTTCACTGAAGTAATTTTTAAATGCTTGTCTTATGGCAAAGATAGCTTGGGTGATGAAAAATCAGCATAATAACCTCTAAATTATTATGGAATCCTAAGCTGTCCTGAGCTAATACTTCAATTTTAAAAGTCCCCCCACCCCCGAATTACTTTAAAAGTATGTTTCTTATTTTCCATTTGCTTTTATAGGTATCAGTTTTGGCATGACCTTAAAAATGGCCATTGTTGATTCTTAAATGTGTAGTGTTTTGTTGCACCTAAGCCATAGTGGCACAGTGGTTAGAATGCAGTATTGCAGGCTAATTCTGTCAACTGCCAACAGTTTGATTCTACCAGTTCGATGTTCACTCAGCCTTCCATCCTTCCAAGGTTGTAAAATGAGGACTCAGATTGTTAGGGGCAACATGCTGACTCTGTAAATCACTTAGAAGGGGTTTTAAAGCACTGTGAAATGGTGTGTAAGTCTAAATGCTACTTCTATTGTTATCACTAAATTGTCTAAAATCTTTTGGATAAGATAGATCTCCATTTAGGATGGTGTAGTACTTTTTCCTCTGATTGTTATGGGTTGCCAAGAGCATTGGCATACTGGTTGGAAAGTTTTGTCCTTCCCAGGAGGAACTCAGTTAACATTGGTGGGACTTAACTGTGTTTGGTGTGTTGCTTCTTGCAATATTCTACCTTAGCTAGTTAGCACTGACAGAAATCAAGGTGACACAGTAAGATGCAGTGAACAGAAATAGGCAAACTGTAAAGAAAGAGGCTAGGTCACATTACTCCCATATCACAATGCTTGATTAGTACTTGTAAGCAGCATTCACCAAATGTCATGGGACATCAAAGGTTGACACAAAAGTACAAGCAGGATTGTTCTACTTTAAATGGTCACATTTTAGATGAATGCTTAATAATGTTGGCAAGAACAGTTTTAGAAGTATGCATTCCATTATCTAAAGGGAGTGCAAAATTAACACCAGAGTAAAGATGCTGGCAGCTAAGAATGATTGAAGATTCAAGTACTGCCATTCTCGCTATCCCAAAAGGGCACTGCTAAGCACATAGATATATAAGGTGATAAATCTCACAGGATGACTATTTAAGGTAATGTGAGAAAGTCTACCACATTATTAGTTTCCCATCACATCCTATGTTTTCTAATTTATAATATTGTACAGTACTGAATATGCCATAGAGGCAATAGGAAAAAAAATCAAATCTATGAAGAATTTTTAAGTCATCTGACTCAATGTATTGATAGTTCTCAACTTACAACCATAGTTGAGTGCAGAATCTCCATTGCTAAGCAAGGTGTTGTTATGTGAGTTGTGCCTGAGTTTATATTTTGTGCCAGTTAAACAATTCACTGCAGTTGTTAAATGAATCATGCAATCACTGAGTGAATCCAACTTTTCTTTTGACTTTGCTTTTGGAAGTAACTGGGGAGATAATAAATAGCAATCGCCAGTCATTTTTCCCACTGCTGTTATAACTTTGAATGGATGCTAAATGAATGGTTGCAAATCAAACCTGTAGCAATTCTAGGTAAATTCCTTGGTGAATTTATTGATCTGTTACAATTAGGTTATTCAGTCAAAGTTTCTGTGAATTAAATATATACACCTTTAAATATATACAATTCTACACAGGTGGAATGGAATGAAGATGTCAAGTTTCTTGACAACTTAATTTTACAAGTTAAGATAAGATACAATCATCCTGTTATAATCATACTTAGAGTAGCATGAGCTGGTGCATAAACTAGGTTTGAAATAATCTGGCCAAATGGATTAGCATTGTCCTTATCGTTAGTGAATGCAGTATGTGGCAAAGGTACAACACATGCTGATAAGCAAGTACACCATCTTTATCTTAATGTGAAAGCCATGATAGAGCAAATCTAGAAATGAATGAATAAAATTGAAGAAATTAGCCCAAGTACATATGTTGCTTGATTATGAGCATAGGCATCACTTCCAAACCACAACAATCCAAAATCCTGAAACAAATGTCATGTTGCAACACTACAACACAAACTCCACCTTTTCCTATGCATGTTGTAATGTCACATGCAAGTTTTAAAGTGGTAGAGTTTGCACCACAATGTCACTATACCTATTTGCTCACTTGTCTCAACCATGCCAGACTTGTATGATTTGGGGAAATAAGAGAAAAAGGAAAGATGTAATACAGCTGAATAAATATATATCCAATTTTGCAAAGTTTGCGAAAACTGCATATGAATGGAATTAAAGGTATAAGGATAGTTATGAATGGCACCATTAAAATATCTGCTCCAAAGTATGTCTAGATACCATCTAGACCAAGGATGTCAAACTCATGGCCCGTGAGCCAGATGCATCATGTCCTGCCCCTGCCCCTGCCTGGTTTAGCGAATGGGGAAAAAGTCCGAATATGTCATATGATGCCACTGTGATGAAGTGAGTTTGACACCCCTGATCGAGACTGTTGTAGGTGTATATGAAAATGGGAATTTGAATGTTTATGGTAATTTCAGGTTATGTTCCAGTAGAACCTGGAATGGGTTTTTAGAAATATTATATATCATTCTGAATCACTATGATCCAATAGGAGAAAAAACCTGCTGAGTGACATAAATGGATTTTGGCAATAAGGGAAGAGAGAACAGAAAAAGCAATGGGACCCAAAAATAAATGACAATGGGTTAGGGTTGATATTGAGGAAAATCCTAACATCTAGTTGGGGTACACTTTGTGGCAAGCAGCAAAACTTTCCATCCCCAGATATGTTCAAAAAGCATCAAGAGCTGAGCGTTATGCCTATAATTTCAAAAGAAGCAAGAATAAAAACAAAAGACATGCCAATTCCATACACAGTGTAGAATGTATGAGAGAATATGGAAATTAAGTCTTGGCCCATCTTTTGTTCTGATCTGTAATGCTCTGTATTAAGATTGTCCGCTTTTAATGGGTTTCGAAAGAATTTCTCGCATAATGGCACTTTAGTCATTATGTTAACGTCAACAAACAAGGCAGATTAATGTTTCAAATCCTGAGCTGTCTCGCGGATGGCTTATTAGAATTACAGGCAGATCTTCATTAGAATGAATGGCATCTGATTTTCCCAGCTCGCCACAACAGGGGCATCCTCTTGCCTGAGTGTCACCCTGCCGATGACAATGTTGGCCATTATGAATGACACTCTGCAATTCGTTACTTCCTGCCTCAAATTGTAGTTAATTTTTCATCCAAACTGTACACATGTGCAGCTTTAAGTGGGCTATTGCAGCAAGTACCCAGTAATGCTGCAAGCACATGGAGACTGACAGAAGGTAAATTGCTTGTCAGGAGGTCTGTATTTCAATTCACAGCATATTCCAAACACGTCGCAGCAAAAGCTCTCCACAACAGCTGCTTTCATTGCTAACTATTTTTGATGTAAATGTCAATAAAGCTCCAGGCTCTTTCATATTTAGGGCCAAGACTGTCCATCTTTCCCTATGCGGGCTGGCAGGTTGAGTTCCATTTATCTACTCTTAGGAGCATGTCTTGTAATAATGATTGTCTCCAGAGACTGTTTAGGGTGATTGAAAGCAGTGATTGGGACAATAGGCTGCTGGATTTCATTGCTGGAGTGGGCTGACAGGTGACTGCTTTTATATCCTTTCATCTGGTGGAGAAGGACTTTTTTTTAAAATAGAAAAATGCCACATGTTTATAGCTGATCAACAGACAGATACAGATTGCTACCCTTAGGGCACCTGTCCTACAGTTCTCTTTACAATTATTTGAAATTCACTTATGTTGTCACAGCAAAGTCCAGAGGTTTTTTTTAAAAAAAAAAGAGTGGTACTTTTTCAAGGAGATCATTAGAAAATGAGAATCAAAGAATATCCACGTTGAAATATATGCATTATGGTACTTAATCATGGTAAATTACAAAGCTTACACATGTCTCAGTAATCCATTTTTTGCATTAATACTCCTATTACAGTCCTCCTTTTGTGACAATTAAGGAAATCTGAACACTAACAATCCATCACTGCAGTTCAAAAGCCATTGGAGCAACATCAAATGTTCTCCCTTGTATTAAGTTTATTTATCTCATTTATAGCCTATCCTTCAAAGTTTCCATTCAAGTGGCTTAGTAAGAGGGACCACTTACTTAGTAAGAGGGATCTTTCTCTGGTTGAGGTCTACATATCCTACTGAGTAAATTATCGTCCCTCCAATCCCTGCTATTAGTGAGAAGGGCTGAGACAGGTAAAAGGTGGAGCTAACCCTTTTCTTCTACTTTCTGTATTTCTGACATTTTCTTTCTTTCTTTCTTTCTTTCTTTCTTTCTTTCTTTCTTTCTTTCTTTCTTTCTTTCTTTCTTTCTTTCTTTCTTTCTTTCTTTGAACACCGGGTTGACCAGGAAGATGATGGATGTAACAGGCAGAAAGAATAACATTGAAAAAGAAGAACATGTGGCACTACAAAGATAATAGGCAGATAAAAGAAATTTGACTGTGGGCTAGAAATGCAATCTAAGAAAAAGTCTCAGAAAAGATTCTCCTCAATTCTTGGGAAGGTAAAGAGAGAAAGGAAGCACAATCAGACCTGAAAAATTCTGTTGCCATAACCCTATCATAAAAATAGTATTGGCATATGTGACTCTAGTTTCTTAATCTGGTCTATTTTGTATGGTTGACAATAGCTAATTAGCTTTTGAAAGGAGTATAATGGTCTATTTTGAATAATGGATTGAAATTGCCAAAAACTGCTATTATGAGATGGGCACTAAACTAACAAAAAAACTGTAGGTCATATAGCATGCAGTGAATTTACATTTACATAACAAAAAAGAAGCTCAAACACAGGCTTAATCTGCCTTTTATAAGGCAGCTTTTTGCAGCTGGGAGTCTTATGATAACAACTGTTATTCTCAGGTGCCATGGTCAACAACCACGCAGGATAAGAACTTGAGCTTGGCTTGGACATATTAGTAAGGAAGAGTAGCTATCATAGACTCTAAACTGAAGATTGGTACACTCCTAATTGAGATGGCTGTCCTCTTCCACTGAGCATGCAGCTTTGGAAGGGATGCACATGGAGTGGTGAGGGAAGAAGGGGACACTATCTAGCCAGTCAGATCATCTGAATCAACCCTGGTGATCAATAGGGTGACAAATGTCACATCCAGGCTAAGAACTTAGAGACCTCTTCCCTAAGATATATAAAAGAGAACGGGCTTCTACAGGGACGATATTCAAAATTCAATATTAATATTTTTACATGATGAATTTTACACACATCCTGTGAGAAATGCTAACATCAGCCTCATCCTATGGATCCCCATTCACAGGATAGATAAGCTTTGTATACTATATGTCTACTATCAGTTTCTTTTGTTTATATGAAGTTAGGATATAGCTTAGTTTTCTGCATGTAAATAAATCTTCTGATTTCAGTGATATGTAAAAAGATTTGCAGTTTTAAATTGATTTTAGCAGGGAAAAAGTTCCAAAAAGCCTATTGGTAGCTATAGGCTATCCATTTCAAAGACTCTTTGCTTACCACCATATAGGAAGCTTATGCTGAGAAGGCTATCAATTAGAATTCTAGAAACAATATGGCAAATGGTAAGAAATTATTCACTCCGAACCAGCATCTGGCTCATTGGCAGACCCCAAAGGCAGTTGTGAAATTCCCAATGAGTCTGTGCAGTTGCCTATGGTAACACTGCAGATGGGATCTGTCCCTTTTTTCTCCCCTCTTCCCTTGCTTACTATGTTCCCCTCCATTCACTTTCATTTCTCCACAAGGCTTAGGCACGTTCAGTCAGTATTCCCACTTTACAAAATGTTATAGAATCCTCCAATATAAAAAAGAAAGGCAATTTTAGAAGCCTCTTTAACTGTTCTTCATAGGCAAGAAAAAATAAAATGACCTAAAAGAATACTTTATACTTTAGGCAGACCTTTCAGAGAAAAAGAGGCACTTCTTTGTTTCCGCATTGTTGATATTATCACCTTAGCTTTTAGAAAAAAATGTTCTTAAATCACCCATCTCCTAGAGTTTTAAGCATACCCTTTTTCTCCTGATGGATTTTTCCAGCACCCATACTTTTCCAGCAAACTATGTCCCCTTAAGTAAGTTATCAAACACAAAAATATATTTAATATGTTTATATTCATTTTTTGTCCCAAAAAGTCCAGTTTAGCTTTAAATATTCTTTGCAAGTATATTAAGGACTAAAAGCAAATGAATATACTACAAATCAAAACACCGCAACCACCCACAAACCTTGTATTCCTGTTTAGTGTAACTTCTCAGCTTCAAATATCTCATCTGAATATAGCATTATCTACTTGAGCTGTTTTTTCTATCCCAGAATAGTAAAAAGATGCATTTGCTGGCACTGTTTTTCCACTCTTATTTTTTAAAATCTTTTCTTGGAACTAGGGATACTCAAACATTTGATTTTCTTCCTTTTTTTAAAAAAATGTATTTTTTTGTTCCTCTTGGACTGTACATACTGAATGTGGTGTACATTCAGAAAACTGCTGCATTTCACAGTTCTTTAAATTCTGTGATACAGCTCAAATTATTATTTTTAAAACCACCTACACAAGTCCATGCTTAGTATAAAACATTGCTAAAATGCCTCCTTTGTGTGAAAATCTATTAAACATAGTTTTAATATGAATTTGTATATGAATTTGGCAGCTTACAAGAAAATTGGGATAGTACAGATGTATGAATAAAGGGATTAGAAATAGATACAAGCTAGAAATAGATTGATCCAGCCCTCTCTACAGAAAAATATTCATTTTTTCTGTAGAGATTGTTAGATAGGATTCAACAGATCAAATAAAACAAATGGATCTGGTAGACAGAACAAATTCTTTTTTACTTCCCACTATGTTGAAAGACTTACAACAGCATAGTACACTATCATTTGAATCTGACAATATGTCTTTCTTGTGAAGTTTAGCTTCAAGTCATTAAACGTTCACACATACTGGGCCATCTTCACACATTACTATTTTTCCTACAAGGAGAGTATTTTTCAAAATGGAATGGGTGAAGCAGCCTGTACTATGTTGACTAGGATTCAAACAGATGGCTTGAGTAAGTCCATCTGTCCTCTCCAGGATTCCTATGAGTAGCTATAGGTTATCTCATTTCAAAGAGATCAGAGTCACACCTTAGAATACTATACAAAACTTCCTTCTTGGGTTTCCTGTTATTGTTACAAATAAAGTTGAGTAGCAGTTAGCTGCAGTCTCAAAATGGGGCTCTTCAGTCCTGCCAAAGAAGATAGAAACATAATCTTAGCCACATTCTGAAAAAAAGGTACTTCAAAATTCAGGTCAGAAAACAACAACTAATTTATGAAGGATGAATATTATTCATAAATACAGTGATGGACATGAAATAAAAATATACGTAAGCTAATTCCATAGAGTATAACTGGACAAGAATGTTTGTTTATTTGTCTAATATATTGTGTTTAAAAAACCACCCATCTACCTCACAGAGGGACTCTGGACTGTGTACAATAAATATAAAATTTGTAAATCAGGAATATCAAACCTGATTTCATTGAGGACCGCATCAGTGTTGTGTTTTACCTCAGGGGGATGATGAAGACAGGGGGGCATGGCCATCTTGACATCCTTCATGTTGGGGGCACCTGTGGTGACCAAGTGCTAAGGCAGGACTTCCCTCACACCCTCCCTCACTCTCATTATAATCTCCTTCCTTCCTTCCTTCCTTCCTTCCTTCCTTCCTTCCTTCCTTCCTTCCTTCCTTCCTTCTCTTCTTTTTCCTTCCCTCTTCATTCTCCTTTCTTCTTCCTTCCCCTCTTTCCTTATTTTTCATTCCTTGCTCTCTTCCCATCTTTCCTTCTTTTTCTTTGTATTTCCTCTTTCCCTTTCTCCCTTCTTGTCCCTTCTTTCATGCTCAAATGCAAAAGAGGAAAAAACTCCTTTTGTTTTGTTTTGGTAGTCCTCTGCCAACAAAAACGGAGCCTGAGAGGGGCATGCACCCCACCATGCTCCATTTTCACTGGCAGAAGCACCATGGGCCTGTCCTTTGCTGTTTACAGGGGAGATCTAAGCATCCCATGGGCCAAATCCAGCCTGCGGGCCTTAAGTTTGACACCCTTGGTATAAATGATAACATATTATATGAATTATCAATGTGTGGTATGTAAACATTGTGGCAAATAAAGTTAGAAATAAATTTAGTTTAAATTGTTGTAATTTACCTTTAGTTCTAATTCTCTTTGAGGTTTTCCAACTATTTAAAAGTTTATTATAACTTTCACCTTTAGATCAATGAATGAAATAAAATTGTATATGTAATCTACCACAGAGATTTGAGGTTTTGAAAATTCAGACAAATGTAGGTATTGGGCATTTTTTTAAAAATCCAGCAAGAAATTGATGGTAAAATAGAAGGAAAGGAGAGAAAACATTTAAAAGGTAAGATAATTAAGGTAAAATTAAAATAATGAATTCACTAACTTCACCAAAGAGAAAATGAAATGTAATGGACAGAAAAAAATATCAAATTAGGAAAAAAATGAAATAGAAAAGATAAAAGAAGGACAATCCTACTGGGTACATATTAAAACTGTACTGACATTAATTCTTCCTGCCTCTTCACTGCCCTTTTCCCTATGCCCGTTTGTCTAGCCAAAAATTCAGTTGTTATTGAAAACTATATTTTCAAAAGGAATGCCAGGCATTGAAAATTCTCATGCAAATCAGCAACTACATATCATAATTTATATTTGATGTAATATAATATTTCAAACAAAAATTGAAAATGTTTCATTATGGCTCTCTTTTTTTGGGTTTCCAACTTCAAAAATTTTCAGAAACAGAGCCACGTCTGAAATATACGGCTCTTCCACATTGTAACTGTAAACGGCTGTACTCCCTTGTGTAAACCAGTTGAAAATAAAACTGGCTTAAAAAATAGCTTTCTGGATTTCATCCCATCCTCCACTTTGGCCACAATGATTGATGTTCTGCCCAAACCATGATTACCACAGCTCTTGTTTGGTGGATTTCCCTGATTCTTTACCCCTCCTGGACCAGTCAATTAAAAAAAAAAAGAAACACCTTAATTTTGTTCTTTCTGCTATCACCAAGGCTAGAAGGGGAATGAAGAAGAATTTTTGTCAATTTCACTTATTAAAAAAAGAAATGTTCCATTTGTAAAAATCTGAACATTTTTTTAAACAAACCCTGTTTTTTACTTTTCCACATATGCAGCCGTAAAAAATATGATGATACAAATGGATCTGGCCAATGGACAAGATTGCTTTCTGCCTGTCCCTCTTCCACATTTATCATCTGCAAGTTGTACTGCATCAAAGGCACAGCTGAATTTCCTCCCCCTGCTTTTCCAGCTAGTTGTTTGATTTAGCAATCATATTCTAATAGACAGAACACTAATAGAATAAAACACTTCCTTACTCAACAGCTATTTAACTGGCAAAACTAAGATGGCACATGTAAGGACTTAAACTCCAGCTTTTACTATCAGACATCTTCTGCGTTTCCATTTCAGGAACCTAGCTGGGATTTGGCTATATCCACCCTCATTTCTTCAGAAAGATATTGAAACGTATATTGAGCCCTAGGATATTGGTAGGAGCCTTAGCCTGAAAAATGCCACTTATTGACTGGCCTCAGGTCACCCAGGCTCTAGTCCACTCTTAGCCATGAAAGCTCATTGGGTGGCCTTAATTTTCTCTTGGCCCAGCTGTGAGAAACAGACTCACCAGTCAGAAATTTGACAGAATCATAAAATGAAGCAGCAAGCAGTTTATTGCATGTAAAATACGTTTGTCAGGTTTCTAAAAGATGCTCTAATTGAGTCATGACTCTGGAGCCAAGTTTCAAAAGAAAACTAGTCATTTATTAGGAGCACCATTTGGCAAGACCTTATGCAGTCAGATCTGAGCCTTATTTGAATTATAGCTGAACTTTACCCCTGTTCCTTCTCTCCCCTCAGTCTGTGTCATAAATCACAATCCCCAATGAGGTACATCCCTCCCAAACCTTCTGCAGTAATCTGAGATCCAATTCTAGCTGAAACTATGCATAGAATGAGTTCCCCCCCACTTTCCTCACCAAGGCAACTTTATGAGTTCTTGCAAGAGCAGGTGGCTAACAGGTAGGCATATCAAGGAATACATTTCTTCAACTTTTTATTCCCTCCATCTAAACCACAAATCCTTCCCTGCAGCTCCCTTTGACAATCTTTCCAGAACGCCTGTTTCTCCATGAATTTCCCCATGCTTGAACTGTTTTCCGATGCTTAACCTGTTTCCCCATGCTTAACCTTTTGCTCTTTTCCCCTTTTTTCCATACTACCTTTTGTCCTTTTTTTATTTCTTCACCTATATTTCTTGTTCCCTTACAATCCTTGCAGCATAAGCGGTTGAGGCAAGTGGTTAATTAATTTCTCCACTGTATTACTAGACTGTGTAGTTAAAACTGTAAACTAATCTGCTTGACCAAGCTGACTCACTTATTTAGAATAACAGTCTCTTCCTGTTTTCCAGTGTTGGAAGAAATGTCCATCTGGGTTCAGTTCCAAGTGGGGGAAAAACACTGGAAACATGGAGACTGCTTGGAAAGATGGTTTAATGGTCGGCAGGATCACATGGGTTGAGATCCTTGGCAAAGAAAAAAAAAAGGGCAGAGATGCTGAGAGTGCCTAGGTTTTATGCCTTCTCTGGGCTTTTGAATTTGAGCTTGCATTCTGATTGGTTGTCACACTTCCATGGAGCCATGCAGGGGTAACTTTGTAGGTTGTTTTTTGAGTCCCAAGATTGGTTGAGCCTGGGTAATGAAAGGGCTTTGGACAATTCCTATTATGGCTCTGCCTGAAGAAGGTACATCTTTGTTATGTGGAATAGACTTACCCAGGCCTTAATGGCCCATTGACAAAGGTGGGGGGGGGCTGAGTTTCTGCCTCCCTTTTAGGGGAAATATTCTGCCCTTTTAATATTTCCTAAAATTTCTCATTTTCCTAGGAGAAGGGTGGGTGCTAACTTCCTACACCAGTCTTGAATGTTTATCTTTAATGTCCCAATGTCCTACTGAAATTTTAAACCCACATCTCTCAAAAATTGCTTTTTTTTTTTGCAAAAACAACACTATCTTCATTAGGCTCTTACACAGCCAACATCAAAGCACTGTTGATATGGCAAAAGCAAATAGGAGGGGATACTCCATATATGTCTCCTTGAGTTCCTCAATGAAAAGTCAGGATATTAATCCAACAAACAAATGATTGCTTAATGATGAATTGGAAAGATGCTTAACTGTGGCCCTGTAATCCAGACAGGCCACTTAGTAGGTGGTTATGGATCCAAGAACAAAGATTCCACATCTCTGATTCAGAGCTTCATGACTATTATAACTTCCCACTAATTTCCCATCAGTTTGGGGCCAAATTTTCTTAATTTGTTGCTGAATTATGGGTTACTTGAAATCCTTCAAAGGATTTCTGTTTTTCCCAGATTCCATTTGCACTATTCTATCTGCTTGAATGCCAAGATCTGTAAAGTCATAATTTATAAAATTACGCTGGCAGTACTAATGGTGTTCCTCTCCAAGAATGTATTTGCTGATGCATGAAGTGTTAGGACAAGCCTGTTTAATGACACAGATATATAAATAATAAAAGATTTCAGAAATTGATAGGAACCAATCAATAAGCAAAATTGAGCCAGGAGAAAAGAAAGGGTCATTTTGATTCTGCTTCATTGCCAAAAGAACTGCTGACTTTCATAAGGAAAGTACAAATAAGATAAATATGAGATATAGAAGTCATTTTTTTTCATTTTTATAAGATATATAAATAGAAATCCATGCATAACTTTAATAAATGTATTGCCGACACAGCAAATGGGGTGTAAAATACAGAAGAGCTACTTTGTAATAATATTCATTAATACTTCAGTTAAATCAACAGACTATGAAGGAAGGAGAAAGCAGGGGAAATATAAAATGTAAGTATTTGGGAATATTTAAAAAATTCCCATATTTCTTAGCACTAGCATTTGATTTTTCCACAGTTATGAGTCAGGCATAAGGAGAACTACATCATGTTAACAGCTGAGCTAGAAAGGACCACAGGGTGCACCCTTTTAGTTTCAAGCGAGAGCAGAACTGTCATTCTTGCTTTGTGTCTTCTGCTGTTTTAAGAGCCCCAGTGAACATAGTGTTTGTATCCACCCCCTCAGAGCACTTAATTTTCACAGGTTATTTTGCTCTCTCACCAACTTTCACTTCCTTATTAAAAACAAAAATAATATGAAGCTAAAGGCATGCATCTAGATCTTTATGTCTGGTCAAAGAGTTGGAACAAATATTCTCTTATTTCTCCTGGAAATAATTAATTTCACCAAGAGAGTGTGTATACTCTCTGTTTCACTACCTTTGTCCTGATATCTCATTGGTTACATTAGCTTCCCAGATTTTGGGAGTTTCAGGTGATTATTTAAATTCCAGTATATCATCTGCATAATTTTAAGGCCAGGACAACTGATATCTTCCGCATATGCTGAGTTCAGAAGTGGAAAGTTCACACTATCAATAGAGTCAGATAATCATGCTATAACAGCTGTTTACAAACTCATCAGATTTCCATGTGATCACAGTTGTCTTCCCAAGAAGCCAGGATGTGTCAGCAGCCAGTCAGGAACATGGAGTTGTGATAGTAAAATATGTTATTTAGCTCTTGGCCAGATTCTATTAAAAGCAGATGGCAAACTGATATCATCATAGAACTCAAGGTCACCCAATGGAACTGATTGGCAGTTCAGAACACACAGAATAAAACACTTCCTCACCCAAAGCATAGCCATGGCCATGAGATCTAGCAATAACAATTTCCAGGCAGTTTTAAAATGGATTTATCCAGGGCATGTTGGGTAGGACTATGAATAGTTGCTAGAAAGGCTGATTAAACAGAGCCTCCATGATCTAAATATTAGTTGCTGGAGGGATAATGGCAGAATGGTGTTTATGCCTGACTTGTGGACTTCTAGAGGTTTATTATGAGGAACAAGATATTGGAGCAGATGGGACCTGGGTGTAATGAAATACAGTACTTCATTATCGGGAGCCAGGCTTTGAAGACTACATTGATTTGCCAGATGGTGGACCACTATGTACACATGTGCATATATGCATCTATACACAAAGGCTTTGCCCATCATGCTCTCTGACAATTTTTAAATCCAATTCTCCAATTTGATAAAGATGCTTACCCAGCAATCTTGCTACCAGAAGCAAGAATAGTAGCAGTACCTGAAATAAACTGCACAGATCCAGGTCTTATAGCAACACATTTCATTTAATTAAAATGATGCAAAGATCTAATGGTTGCAGTTAAAGGGAGAGGAACTTTGATTCATTCTGCTGCCCATCTCTTTGTGATTCTAGCTTGAGACAGATAACCATATTTTAACGGGGTGGAATAGGTTTAGCCCAACCCCTCAAGCACAAATGCTATCCAGATGTAATACAATTCATAAAAAGGAAGATAGGTGGAAGTAAATTCATGGAAACTTCACTCCATTTCATACATAACTAAAATTAGTTGCCTGCCATGTACTGTTAATATGGGCAGATTGAATATTATTCTTTTCATTTTTGTTTGCCACCCATCTTTTTTGAAGGATTTTGGCAATAAGGAGTGAAATGGATACTTGAAGCATCCATTTTCATTTCAATTTTACCCAAAATGTCTGCTTTTGCCATGGAGAAGGGAGACTATGGGGAAATCAAAAGTGTAAGCCTATGCAAAGTGTAAGGCATGCATTTCTCATTATTCCTCCCAAATCTTCCCAAACACAAGCGGGAAAATATTTGCTTCATCCACTCTAATAAAATCATGACATCACTAACTTGGCCCTTGTGTCCTCTGAAGGAATCATTCCCCCCCCCTTTTAAATAACAATCCTTGGCCACAAAAAATACCTACTATTCTGGTCCTTGGCATATTTGGTAGGAGGGCTTTCCAGACACAAAGGAACTCAGTGAGTTGAGAATAGTAAACACCCAAAATTTATAATACATACCTGAATCCTCCACAAAGTAAATTTTCACAGTAAAGGATCATTGACTCAAGATATGGGAAAGTGGTAGAAAGCCAACAATGGAGAAGGGATTGAGAACTCATGTTTATCTACTCCCTTTTTCTCAGATGGCACCAGGAGTGAAGAAGCTATTCCAAAATGAGCTGTTCCCATTCTAATTTTTCAAATCGTTGCACTGAATATTCAGTATTAATAATTGTGCTTTATTTGCCATTACATTTTCAAGTTAGTTTTTGCCAGATGAGCTAATGTGAAATGTTTCCCACCACCCCCATCACTTTTTGGCTGAGGGCTGATTATGTTTCAAGCATAAAATTAGTATGAAAAATATTTCTTCAATATATGTTCCACTAAGCTTTGTGGACCTTCTGAATAAATGTGGGGCAGTCCTGCATATCTTCCAAATTCTAGATTCAGGATTGTCCAAAGTTTATGGTTTAAAAAGAAAATCAAGGTGATGACCACAACTGGGCATTCGAAGTTCTTCATGGTTTAAGTTGTAATTAATAAAAAAAATCAGAGGGAACTTCAATTGCATCATCATGAGTTCCATCTTGATTTTTTTTAATCACTTGCAGACAATGAAAATAAAGTGGCAAGGGAATACTCTTCTGTGTTTGTGACATACACCACAATATAGTACAGCCATATTTGCATCAGCAGTCACCTGTACTTTGACAAAAATGGCATTTAGAGGTGGAAAAACCAGATGATAAGTTCATTCTTTTCCTGTGGGTGAAGAATTTCACATTGTGAAATGTCTCTGAAATTTTGTATACAATATTTCATTTTGCATCACCAGTTTACCTAATCCTAGTCTCTTCATTGATAAGTGAAGATATATTGCAATAATCTGATAGAAAGTAAAGAAAAAAAGACTGCTTAAAATTTCCACCCACTTTTTCAAAGAATCCTTTATCTTTAATTGGTTTAGACCCCCAAAATGAAAGATTCAGCTAAGAAGAAAACTAAATTTGATTTGATTTCATTTACATTTAATTATAATTCAGTATAGTTAATATAATTATTTAACCTTTTCCTCTCCTATTTCATTACAATTATATTTTGGTATTAACTACTACAGGATTTTGAGAACAGTACTTATTTTATTTTTTAATTCAAAACATTTATATAGCCACCCATCTTACTGTATATCGACAAGAGTAGCCAAGGATCTTAAGACTCACAAGATTCACTCAGACTTAATTTAAATATTTTAGAATTATGGATTATATTCTGTTTTTGGTGTCTATTAAAAATGCTTCTTCTTCTGGGGGAACTGTGCACATAAATTTTTATCAATCCTTTCTGTCTAAGTAAATTAATAGCCAATATTCCATACCATGCTGTAATTTCTTCCCACTTTCCTGATTAAATATATACAGGAGGGGCAGGGATGCTGTAGTCAGTTCTCCATAGCAAGCAGGGAAAATCAATGCCTGCGTTGCATGTCTGCAAAACCACTACTGGATATGACTCAGTCTGCTTCTGAGATTTGTTTAACATAATGTTAACACTTTTCCTGTATATAACATCTTCCCATCCCACCACTTTACATTTTCATCCAAATACTTGGACCACAAAACAAGACAGTCAGATTGTATGGCTATGAAATAGATGGATGTTTAAAAACCCTCTGAAGTGGCTCTTTTCTACAGCACCAATAAGTGTTCCTTGCCAGAACTCAGCAGCAGGTTCAGTGAACAACTGAGAATATTCAAGCAAACATTCACTTCTCTCAGGCTTCCTTTGATGCTGGATCAGATTCTCTCTTGGACTTCAAGATCCTAGCACCTCTTCTGCTATCAGCTCCAACTGATGATGAGCTACATCTGGCCTGTGAAATGAAAACAGCAAAACCTTTGATTCCATCCAAGTGAAGTAGATCTTCAGCATCTGCTCAGTCAACATTTGCCAGGATAGATGATACCCTGTCAAAACTTTGATCATTTCAGAAGTAGAATTCCATTTTTTTAGACTACACTTTCAATATGTTGAAAATATGAGAATATCTACCACTTTACATAAGGAATATCCCAGCTTCTTTTTATGTATATTCTTAAGCTTAACAAATGTAAAGGAGAAAGAGTATAAATTGTTTAGTTGAAAAATCTGGAGAAACCATTATTTATTTGTAAGAATTACCCTCTCTAGAATCTCCCCTTGCCTTCTTTCACCTAACCTCCATGCATGCTTATCTTTATCCTTTTGTCACTTCTCTTGTGCCTGTAGCCTCTTCTTCTGCAATCCTTCCTTTTTGCGCAGCCTAACTTTCTGTCTTCCATGACCCAATGTATTTTGTATGCTCAGGATCTTTCAATATATCTGCTGCTTGCCTCTCTCTTTCATTCACCCACCCACTGTATATTCTTAATCTCTGCCTGTTCCACTCAAACTAAATATTACATGCCTCTAGAACAACTATTACATTTCCCTCACCCACCAAACGTCTTGCACAAATTATTCTTATAGTCATGGTGGGATTCCAATTTTTTTTACTACTGGTTCTGTGGGCGTTATTCCATAGAATCCATCCCAAGGACTTGGGATAGGCAGATGTTATTGTTTGATATTATTAAAGGTATTATTACAAGATGTAAGTTCTTTTAAGTAAAATTGCCTTTTGTAATTGAGTGATGATGATTTTGTCAATGCTGATGATATTCTAGTGGTATTCCATTTGGGGGGGGGATTGCACCCAAGGCACCTATTACTATTTGTATTATTTTTGCTTTCTTTTGCCACAGTCATTTGACTTTTATTGTTATAATTATGACTGTGATTAGTTGCATAATCTATCAGTTTAAACTTCTTATTATTTATTTAAATGTATATGCCACCCAATTCCTAGCAACCCTGGGCTCTGCATTATACTCTATATGGACCTGGACTAGAAATTGAAAGATCAGTGATGCACTAGAACTGGCTTATACCACTTGTGAGAGCCAATTGTTACATTTCCTGGAATTTTAAAAAGCTTGGGTATAGCAGAGTTGAGCCTCAGTACCTGGAGCATCAATCAGCTAATCCACATCTAATGGCATAGTAGCAGCAGTAGGAATCAGCAGGAATCAGTTCTTAAACATTACCGGTACCAACACTGGCAGAGGCCCAGATTCTAATTCTCCCTTAGGCTTGGAAACTGAACGGGTGATTTTAAGCCCTTTCTTTTAGGCCTACTCTAGAAAATTAAAAGATCTTTTTCTACCGAATCCTTCAGAACCAGTTTATAGATTACAGTCCAAAACCTTCAGAAAAGGGACCTTCATCCAGCAATGTTTTGATATGCACACATGGTTTGATACGTACAGAGCAAAACAAACCAGGAATGGAATGGAGTGGAGTAGCATGGAATGGAACAGCATGGAATATAATATCCTAACTGGAATTCTAAATTATTATTCAAATATTTAGTGTTTAATTTTCAATTTGTTGGTATTATTTCTAATTTGCATTATGTTTACCAAACGTCAGAGTCTGGTTGGCTGGAGGTTACAATCTCTGTGCATCTCCCCACAACTTGTCCTTCCAATTCAGGATTGAGGTCATTGGCAGAGTAAACCGAGAAAGGGAGCATCTGTTTCAAAAATACCTGGCCTGTGTATTGATTCAGTAACACACTTTTGGTTGCTGCCAATTTCACAACCTTCATGGGCACAAACACAAACCAAACCAGAAAAGAAATCAAACATGCACAAAGGTTTGGTTTAAAACAAACATTCAGTTCAGCTCTGGCTCCTGCCAAATAAGATTCAGGCCAAGAAAAGATAAAGGAAAGAATGCCCATTTATACTGAAAACATTCAAGGACAACTGGGGGCAGCAGCTCTATAGAAGGACAATATGATCTTTCCCTTTTAATTGTAGTGAAGACAAAGTACGGTTTTTCCATTGGTCTGGCCTCTTTCCTAAATAAAGATATTTTATTTTCATTTGCACCTCTATGAGATTTCTTAACATCCTGGAAGAGAAAATTAATTGTGTTGCTCTCTTTAAAATACTAGCCTGGAATTGTGTTCCATATAATCTACCACTCATACAGAGGTTTTGTCTATATATGTTCAATATACAACTTTCACTGCCTGGGAAGCTGTTGTCCCTTGACAGCAAATGATTATCCCAAAGGATTGCAAGGCTCTGGAGAGGCTGCTTCTCTTGGGCTACCTGTTTTGGCTTGCCTAAGCAACATTGATAGCCATATGTCAAGCTGTAGGAAAACAGATGCTGTTTTTCCATTTGTGAAATCAAGTTGTTGGAAACTAGTCAGATTCCCGATATATGAATGGCTCATCTAATCAACCTCCATGGAGATAGTGTGAGTTCTTTTCCAGAAATATTTGACAACATTTCCTACTTGTGGCAAGTAGGACAATATACAAGTGAGATGGAGGCGGATGGTAACTATTTTATTCCAACCATCACATTTTAAAAAAAACAACAACCCAGCAAATGACATTCTTAACCTTCACAAAAAAGATCTGTGGCTTGGTTTCTCATTGCCAAGATCGCTTCGGGTAATAATCTCTACAAGTGCTTTAAATTTAATGAAAACATCTTGATTGTTAGATAATAGCCTCTCGTATTACATTTCTCCTCATTCCTTGGCACAATATGTTGATTAAAATACAAATCACACACACAATTAGACAAAAGAAGATGTATTTTTTTCTTGTCTTACATTTTAATGTTTTTTAAAAAAATATAGGTTGTTGAAAAAATATGTTTATGCGTGTTTGAATGGGAATCTGTTTTTAGATTAAGACAGAGAAAACCACAATGAATAATAATCATTTTTCCTATATCTTTACCTACCCACCCCTTAAGTACAAGAAACCATTAAATTAATATTTTCCTTTACTTAAGCTGCTGATACATACAGTAGCATTTATTTATGTAAAACACTTATGTGGCTTCCCATCTTATACACAATAATACTGGATGGCTCACAACAATATTAGTAAAACAAAAAATATATATAAAAGAGCAATACACAATATGAAAAACACATTACAACACCTCAATAACAATGCTTTCATCAAACAGTTCTTGTTTTGACCTAGGCTTCACCAAATCATGAAACAAACTCCTTGTCCCCCCCAAAAAACCTTTTTATTTGGCCAATGTGAATTCCTAGCATTCACATTCGCATTCTCATTCTCATTCACAAAGTCCCTGCAAACAGTCTTTCAAGGGTGAATTGCAAACACAGACCTTATCAGTCCTCGGATAGTTGCCAGGTCAATAGCTTTCAGACTCAGACTGTACAGACTGTAGAAGGAAATACTTGGCTAGGAGTCTCTCAGATAAGCAAATCTTCACACTAATGAACTAATTGTCTCCTGCAAACACCACTCCCCTTTTCCTCCTATTTATTTCCTTTGGGAGGGCCATTCAGCTTCCCCTTGTGCCTTTATTCCCAAATCGACCTCTGTTCCTTAATTGTTCCCTTCTCCTGACAGGTCTGTGCAAGTGCGCATTGGGAACAGGCTCCAACTGTTCTTCAGCCCCACTTATCTCTGACTCCAAAAGTAGCTGATAACTGTCAAACAACCCTAGCCACATCTCTGCCTCCGGTGCAGAGCACTCATCAGAGCCTTTCCCTGACTCCAGGACTTGCCCATGTTCCTCCTCAACCGCCTCACTGCTCCTCTGGCCACTGGAGCCACAGCAGTTATATCCTATGTTTGCTGGATTCTATGCATACCTTAACACAAAGCCTGGGGGAAGATCCAACTTTTTGTGGCATTGCAGAAGACTTCAGTATTGAGATCTTCTCAACCTTAGCCAAGAGGCTTTCCACAGGACAGGGAAAGGTACAGAAAAGGCACACCTCTTGGTACCACCATATAGCAACATTTAAGGGGGGAAACAAGAAGTACACCCATCCCACCAGGTCTGCCTGGAAGGCAGACACCCCAATGACGAAATAGTCCTGCAATTAATCTGATTCTGTGCCATGTAGGGTTTAAACATGATAACCAGCAACTTGAATTGTACTTGAAAAAAGTCTGGGATCTAGAGCAACTCACACAGCAGCTGTAATCTGGACAAGCAACAGGGTACCCAGAACTCTGCTCATTAGTGCGTTCTGGAACAGTTATAGCATCTGGATGGTCTTCAAGGAAAACCTCTGTACAATGCATTACAGTAACCCAACAAGGAAGTGAACAGAATGTGATTGACTATGAGTAATAGATAATTGGTGCACAAGATAAATTTGCACAAAGACCCCACTAGCACAGTGCCATCGGGTCTTCAAGCAAGAGCTGCAAGTCCAGGACGTAAGTCCTATAGTTTCAAATTACATGCTATCTTTGCTTGAGGAAATGCTACTCCATCAAAAGTCTAAGATAATATTTTTCCAGATATAGAAATGCCAAAACCACAAAGCCACTCTTGATAGGATTGAGTCAGGATTGGTTTCTCCCCATACATGCCCTCATAACCTCTAGATACTGACTAAGCACATAAATGACATTGCCTGACCAGTCAGGGGTGAATATATATAGCTGGATATCATTACTGTACAGCTTTTCATGGAGATGTTAAAGAGAAATGGAGGGTGACTAAAGTCCTGAGGCACAGCCCATATAAACAGCCTAGGGCTAGATTTCTCTCTCCCCACAAACACCAAATGGAACTGGCCATGGAGGGGGAAAAAAGAAATGCTTCAAAGCAATACCCTCCATTCCCAACCCCTGAAACCCAGAAGGATACTATGATCAATGGCATTAAAAGTCACTGAAAGGATAATTAGAGGCTTGCGTGTAAGTAGTTAACATTGACCAAAAATATTCACAAGAGCCCATTCACTTATTTTCCAATATCTTACTGAAAACAAATGATTGTACAATGCCAAACATATACTTAGTTTATAAACTTAATGATATTATAATATTAGTATGGCAAGTAGTCATTGTCAGCATTCACATATCACATTAAGATATAATGTGCTTTGTGTATTTTTAAACCCAGTCATTCCCATTTTAAAATCATAATTAATGGCTTAAAATTATATATGAACTTTTGCCGATTGTGTTTATTCATCAAGCCATACATTATTGCTTGTGTAAAACCAGACACTATTAATATTTTAGTATTCTTTCTATTATTCAATGTCATAGCACAGAATTAAGATTACTTAGATGCTTCTTTATGTAATTTTTAAGTATTGCCAAAGCTAGGATTAAGGACTTTGTAATGAATCCTTATAGTTTTAATCTATTGTAGCAAAATGGTTCAAGGTTCCAGTAATATTTATGAGATCCAAAGATCTGCATAGAAATCATACCATATAATATAGATAGACAAAGCACCTTTACAAAACATTTGCATAGACAGCTGAGTGAACACAATGAACATGTAATCAAAATGTAATCATATTATTAGACTCAATGAAGAAAGTGTAAAAACCCAACACTACAAGGCTAAGCATTGGAAATTATATGATTACAATACTTATTCAACCAAGAGTATTTCCATATGGCACCATTTTCATACCCCAATGATCACCTTCCCCCCAGAATTTTGTAGTTGACTATGTAATCTTCTTTATTCCAGCCAACTTTAGCTGAAGACAGGCAGAGAACACAATAAACTAATCTGAGCAACCTTCAACCAAGCAATACAAGACTGCAAAAACCTTTGTTTGGTCAAAATCATATGCCATGAGATATGGCAATTCTTGGAGTAGCAAACCCAACACAAAGGGAAACTTTGGCATACATTCTGTCTCATTAGTTTGCAAAACAAGACAAAAAGATGAACCCTTTATATTGATATAAAGAGAAAAGTGCATGGCCATCAAGACATCATTTTTTCTTGCAGATAAAATCCTACAGATAGTTTGGCTGATGGCAAGACATTTTCAGGAAGTGCAAGACCCTGATTCAAGTTTACAAAAGCTAAGAGGAAGGCTGAGAGAAGAGTCAAGGCACTTGACTCTTACTTAAGCAGTGTAATTCAACTGAGTAGTTTTCACAGAATGACTAGAAACCAACTAGAAAGATTAAGTTTAAAGTCAGTGATAAACTCCAAGTTTAGGTAGCAGAAGAAAAGATGAAGCATTGTGAAAGCAGTTACCCATAAAACTCCAGCCATCCAAAGACCATACCTAGAGTATTGCTTACAGTTTTTGTCACCACACTATAAAAAGATGTTGAAACTCTAAAAAAGTACAAAGAAGAACAACCAGGATGATTAGGGGACTGGAGAGTAAGAACGGTTGCAGGAACTGGGCATGGCTAGTCTAATGAAGAGAAGGACCAGGGGAGACATGATAGCAGTGTTACAATATTTGAGAGGCTACCACTAAGAGGAGTAGGGACAATTTATTTTCCAAATCACCTGAAGGCCAGACAAGGAATAATGGATAGAAACTGACCAAGAAAATAAGGAGGAACTTTCTGACAGCGAGAACCATCAATCAATGGGACAGCCTGCCTTCGGAAGTTTGGGGAGCTTCATCACTTGAGACTTTCAAGAAGAGATTGGACTGCCATTTGCCAGAAATGGTGTAGGGTCTCCTGCTTGCATCGGGTATTGGACTAGATGACCTATACAGTCCCTTCCAACTCTCTTAATCTGTTAATTGCAAATGGCAGTTTTTCCATTTCAGCTGTATTACAGTCAAGCTAGAAGAAAATCAGCTCGGAGGCCAGCAATGACTTATATTGGGAATACAGATATATAGCGCCAATCTCTTATATAGGTCCATATTTCCCAATCTGGTACCTTTCAGGTGTATAGAAATGGAGTTCTAGAATTCCTAGCTACCAGGAAAGTTGGTTAAGCAATCAGGGTGAAAATGCAACAGATCAAAGGCACTGAACTATGCCACTTGCTTAACTCTCCAGCTTGTGCATTCTTGCACAACTGCATGACATTCTGTTAATTTGTCAATGCAAAAGATTCTGGAGAATTTTTCTTCATCAAGTACATGTAAAAAAGTGCCAAGGCACTTTTTTTCTTTTTTGAAGAAATTTTATTAGATTTTTTTTTGTTTTAGTTATAATTATAGAGAAGCAGATTTGTACCTGCTATTCTTAATTGAAAAACTTATTGAAGAAGTTATTTCTCTGCAGGAATACTTAATTTGCTCCACTTACAATTTTGAGTTCTGAGTTTTCTTCTCACCATTTCTGCAGCCTTGTAAAAGGTCGTTGATGCTCTAAACCATTAGACTAGGTGCAGTTCCAGTAAACTAAACTTTTTGTATTTTGAAGAATCAGTATGTTCTATGTAATAAAACACAATTGGAATTTCAATTAAATAAGCAGCATATTGACCAAGATACTTTTGCAGCAGTGGTGGGTTGCAAGCGGTACGCCGCAGTATGGGCATACCAGTGCCTGCTCGGAGTACTGGGTCCCATTCTGTTGCTGAAAGCTTCTGGGAGTAGAAGAATTTGCTATTTCTTTTATGAAAGTCCAGTTGCCTCATGAAAAACATCTTTGGGACAACCATGACCTGGATGACTGAGAATCTCCATAGACAATTTTTTATGAGTTTGAGGACTAAAATGTTTCCCCAGACTGCATCATTAAAGGCAGAAGTATATTCACCAAAGAAGAGAACATAGATTTACAAATAATATGCATATAGTAACCATTAAATTATTTAAGATTTAACAGCTTATATAAAATATGCCATTAAATTAGTATTTATACAGAAATAACATATTTTTCTGGCATCTCATTTCCTTGACTAGATGTATATTGCAAAAGATTAAATTCCAGATTCCTTTTTCTCATTTTATTATTAGGTAAAGGTAAAGGTTCCCCTCACAGATATATGCTAGTCGTTCCTGACTCTAGTGGGTGGTGCTCATCTCTGTTTCAAAGCTGAAGTGCCAGCATTGTCCAGAGACATCTTCGTGATCATGTGGCCCAACATAACTAAAGGCCAAAGACACACGGAACGTTGTTACCTTCCCACCAAAGGTGGTCCCTATTTTTCTACTTGCATTTTTATGTGCTTTCAAACTGCTACATTGGCAGAAGCTGGGACAAGTAACAGGAGCTCATCCCATTATGCGGCACTAGGGATTTGAACCGCTGAATTGCCGATCTTCTGATCAACAAGCTCGGCATCTTAGCCACTGAGCCTTATTTTATTATTAGTATATAATATAAAATACAAACTCCTGAGCAGACTTTAACTGATGTCCCCCCAAATAGAGGATCCAAACTTATTTTTGTAGGTCCATTTTATTTATTTTTATTAAATTTGTTTGCTACTCATTTCACTTTGAAGTGAGTCTGGATGGCTTACAACATTAAAAACAATAGAATTACAATCCAAGTGAAGTTGCAGTTAACAGATGGGGAAGAAGGCAGCAGGACGTTGAGTCATGGCAACTGGACATCAATCACCTCCATTGTGATGCTCCCCTATTGGAGCTCCAAGCATCTGTCAAATTCAGGTCTTCAGCCCTTACAGAAGATCAAAATGGTGGAAGCCCATCTCATCTCAGGGACATAAGATGTTTCAAAAAGCAGGATTCATGGCAGAAAAGACTTTTCTCCTGGACCCTGGCAGCCAAATTTTCCTGACAAGGCCTGCAGCATGCCCTCTCTGCTGGTGTGGGTGGGACAGGCCGGTGCCATTGGGGTGTTGTTAATTGCAAAGTCTTCCAACCCATCGTGACCTCATGGACAATATTTCCCCAGGCCTTCCTGACCTCTACCATCTTCTGGAGTCCATTTAATCTCACACCTACTGCTTTGGTGACTCCATCCAACCACCTCATTCTCTGTCGTCTCATTTTCTGTCACCATTGGGGTAAGACAGTTTCTTTCACCTCTACCACTAGAAAACTGCAATGTGATTTTTCTAAATATTTTCTTTCCCTTCTTCCAGAAATGCAGTATGGTCATAAACGGTTTACTATGCACTTCAGACTGATTAGGTAATTCAGCTTTTATATGCAAAACTTTTCATTTTATGGATATTACATTAGATTGCATTACATATCAAGGAATTGCATATCAAACAGGAATTAAGATTCCCCCAAGTGCTTTGTGTTGACTATTTCATTTTGACCTGTAGTTTGAATACACAAAACAAAATTAATCAATTAATTGTGGTTGCTGCTGTTATAATTAGTATTACTGCTACAAGTCCTACTTCTACCACTACCACTGCACAATGATTTGGTAATGTCAACATTCTGCATCCATTTTGTGTTTAGGAGTATATTGTTTATAAAACAACAATCCTGTTTTTTAAATAAGACAGATATAGATGTACAGTCTCTGTCTCTAAGATGTAAAATATGGCATCATTTTTATTTTGATGGGGGGAGAAAAGCTAATGAATTTGAGTGTTGTCTCCTGTCGAGGGTCATTGGTTAATTAAAAGTCTGATGTATATATACAGCTGATACTTCTCACCCTAATGAAGAACATTAATTCTAGAACATGTGTGGCTACAATCACATTGCTACAAATTACTACAGTCTTTCCTTTATCTGTTTCCAAGAAAGCCTCCCCTGGTTAGTTAAAAAGAAAAAAATGGGGGAAAAGAAAGAGGGGAAATATGAGCCCTTAGCTCTAAGCAGCATAAATTACATGTATCAATCAGAAGAAGCTTAAATTAAAATACACATTTGGCAAACAGATATGAATATGTTGATCTCATCTGTGAATCAAAATGATTTAATGCCAGGTTTGACCCCCCCCCCCCCCCACTGATCAACATGAAGGTCACTGGAAACTGATTGATTTTCATTGAGAAATGTTGTTCTGTCTGTTAAAAGTGCAATTTTATAATGTGTAGCTAACCAGTCATTCTAATGTTTGGCACTCTGATTTATTTTTACAAAAGAAAATGGGATTCATTGCTTTATTTATGTAATGCAAAACAGATAGCTAAATTAAAAAGTGGGAGAAAAGAAGAAAATGGTTTATGGTTCCCAGCTGAGGGCTTTCCCATGTGTTCATAATATTTTCCAATCCAGAAAACTACTATTTGATAAATAGAATGTTACACCTTTCAGGTATGGAAGGACCATAAATCAGTTTCTCCTTATCGTCCCCTACATGCTTCCTGAAGATGAGAATAACTACATGAGCATCATACATTATTAGACAATCCCTTCTAGTCTTTGTATCATGATAACATATTCTGGAAGATTTCTAGCAGTTAAGTGGGTAAGACCAAGATTCTGTTAAAATTGACCTGAGGTTTTGAGTTGTATCATTTGTGTGTCCTATCACCAAAGAATTTGGTTTGGTTGGTTGGTTGGTACAGATACAGACTCGTCCAAGCATAGATCAGCCACATAAAAATGCATTCTTAAGCAAAAGTCAGTGTTCAAACAATATATATATTGTTTGATATATATTATTGTATTTGTGCTGATATATATATATATATATATATATATATATATATATATATATATATATATATATATATCAGCACAAATACAACAAAAATGTAACAAAAGGCAACAGTAAAAATATTGGGTTTCTGCCTGGATGGTCTCTTGTGACGAGCCGAAGGACAGAGAATGGAAGGACCATAAATCTTGATCTTCCTCCCATATTTGGGCATACCGGGGGTTGTAAAATGTTATATATATATATATATATATATATATATATATATATATGTATGTATGTATGTATGTATGTATGTATGTATGTATGTATGTATGTATGTATGTATGTTTGTTTGTTATATATACATGTGTGTGTGTGTGTGTGTGTGTGTGTGTGCGCGCGCGTCCCTTCAATATATATTGAAGGGACTGATTGAACCTTACTGCAAGGTTCTGTGCCTTTGTCTTTCTCTAATAATGTACTCAACCCACAAACAGTTAAGCATGTCCAAGATCAGCCTTTGAATGATTCCTCTATGTTTGGGTTTTAACATCCCATATTTTACTATGAAGGTGATGTGAACCATTCAAAAAGCCTCACACCATGAAAGGGAAATATATGCTAACTCTCACCTATTTTATTCTAGGTTATAAATATGTTATGACTCATAATCATTCCTGAAAGGAAGATAACAAGAGTGAGTAGTGCATAAATGGCTCTTTTTCAATAAAATCCTTAATCCAGTCAATCATTAATTGACTGGATCAAGTTAAGTATACTTATCAGTGTTTCTTCCAGCAATGGAGAACTAGGTAAACAGCCATAACCTTGAGAGTACTAAGGTCATGTACTTATTTTCCAGAAAATTTCTAATATCCAGGAGAATATTAGGAATTGCACCAGGGAAATATTGGCCAAGTTGCATGGTATCAGCAGGCCTACGATCAGCCACCCAGCAGTGAGAATGAAAGAGAAAGACAGAAGACCAAAAAGAATATTGATGAAAGATTGACATGTAAGACCCAATTTTCCAGTTTATTTATGTCTTCCCTTCTAGCAAAGCCCTTCTTCAAAGCCTCCATCACACATCTCCTTACATTCATGATCTGTTACTTTCCATTCCCCAATATGGCCAATGAGGATCAAAACCAAGCTTCTTGCAGGGTGAGGGGCATCTAGACATAAAAATGTGAAATGGGGAAAGGAGACTTGACAAATGCCATATATATTCTGTCTGGAGTAAGCCTAAGTGGTCTCATGGCATTACTAATATGTTGAAAATCAACTGCAAATCTTCTGAAAACTGCTTTTAAGGAATTGGGGAATGGAAGTAGAATGTTTTAACTTTGAAGAGGTAACTCCACACAAATTCATTATAATGCAGTGAAACATATTTAAGAGAATGAGAAAGACTTCAATGTACAAAGAGCTCATATGTTTTGGAGATAATTATGTTATTATCGTAAGTATACAAAAAGCTTTTAACAGATTCAAGTTTTGCTGATTTTTTTCTCCCATATGTACTGTTTGATACATGATCTGTCAAAAGTATAGGTGTATCCTACTTCACATCTGATAATCTCTGAGATAGAACTTCAGGATCAAAATTAATCTGAATGACATAGTATTTGAGGAAGAAGGAAGGAAAGAAGGAAGGGAGGGAGGGAGCGAATCATTCTTTCTTTTCACCTATGTTCCTCTGAAATGTAAAAATATCCATGGAAATAAAAAGGAGGGTATTCTTTCAGGGCTTTCCATGGCAAATCTAAACAAAGGCCACAGTCCAGCAGAAACTTAAGAATGTTTAAACTCATAAATCAATTATGATTTAACAGATCTAATTCTGTGCAGGATTGTAGCAGTAGCTCTTTTTCCTCTCCTCAAAATCACAATAAGGTCGACAAAAGAATTATCTTTCATCCCTCCAATTCCATTCACTGCAGTGGGCAGTGCAGAATGTCCCCTGCTGTGTCAGCTGCAGCAAGTTTGGTCAAAAATATCTGGGCACAGATGGTAGGTAGGAAGACACACTTTGTCACTTGGAAAGGAAAATAATTGTGAGTGTGAAAATGTGTATTCAGGTTATCAACAATTTAAAAAAGGCAAATGTGGTGTAAATGCTTCATTCAGGCAGTCAATCCAGTATTGGAAAGTTGTTTCTTGATTTTTCTTAAGCAGATTGTAAAATGTTTCCAAAACTAAAGGACAGATGCTATGTAATGCTAACTTAGCATATTATAAATTTAGCACAAGTGTCACAGTGGCAGGACAAAGTTCAGATAATAGGAAAGATCATAATCTTTAATGATTCAAATGTACTAGTCTAATAACGGAAAAAGTAAGATAATCTAATAACAACATACAGGCACATAAATGCCAGTCATACCTCTCCCAATGTTTGAATAAGAGGTGTTATGGTCCTGTTTGATATGTTTTTCAAGGAGAAGGAGGAGCTAAAGCCATAGACCTGAAGGGATAATAAATCTGGAAGTGGGTGAATCTAGCAGTGATTAAACATATGACTCCCCTCTGACTAAAGCAGAACAGCAACCCCAGGACTCTGTGCTCATACCCACTGACAGCCTCTCAGACTCTGAAGTGCAACCATTCAGTCCAGTGGTGGGATTTAAACATTTTTACTACTGGTTCTGTGGGCGTGGCTTGATAGGCGTGTCATGGCACGGCTTGGTGGACGTGGATTGGTGGATGTGGTCCTCCCCACTGCTGTGGAAGTTTGCTGCAAAATCCTCATTTCCTCCCAATCAGCTGGGACTCAGGACACAGAGAATAGATGGGGCAGTGCCAATCAGAGGTGGTATTTACTGGTTCTCTGAACTACTCAGAATCTCCACTACCAGTTGTCCAGAAGGTCAGAACCTGCTAAATACCATGTCTGATTCAGTCCCAAGCAGCCATACCTTATAGACCCAATTACAGAAGCCTGAACTTCATAGGTGAGATAGCCTGGCCAAGAAATTGGCCAGCAAGAGAATAGAATCTAATAAGTAAGATGCTTCAGCTGTACATTTAGGAGGTGACTCAAACTAATTTCTTTGTTGGCCTTCTTTCCTGAGGGAAAATGGGGAGAACAATTTTTCAAGTTGAAGTTGTGAACTATGGGTTCCATTTCATGTAACTTATTTTTTGCCTAAGATTTGTTGTTTGTTTATTGGATTCCTGGTCTTGACCTATGTTAATTTTTTGGCCCCATTGTTCTTAGTTGTAGGTAATAAGATTATTTGTTTCTAAAAGTTCTGCCCGAGTTTGGCTATCTCTCAAGTGTGGCAGGCTTGCTGCCTTGTTGGCATGCAGTGAGAAATTCCAGCACAGAAAACTTGGTCTAGAATTATGATTTGACAGATCTAATTCTGTGCTGGATTGTAGCAGTAGCTCTTCTCCTCCCTACCTAAAAGGGAAAAAGGGTTAAAAGTGACTGAATTTTAGGAGGATGCTAAATAAAATGAATAGTTCCTTCATAGTTGATCTTAAAATTTGGAAATGTTGATAGTTGATGCCCATCAAGTAAGTTGGAAATATACTGTATAAGGAAGGACCGATAATGGAACAAGTACTTTAAAATGGAAACGGAAATATTCAAGAATTCCAGTACAATCGATGTAGTATCAATACAAAAAATCCAATAACCCTCATTCTACTTCAATTTAAATGTATTGAATTTCTTCAGAGGCAGCTCCATACAGAGTTTATGAACTGACTGTTACTACTGTAGGGATAAGTAAGACAGGGGCCATGTTGTCCAAAAAAGGATCACATCAAAAGCCAGCTGAAAATATCTGCATCGGTCTTCCTTACCAAAACAGGTGATCCTTGTTTAAAAAAATCACTGTTCGGGCACTGTTCAAACTTACAATAATACTGAACAGGTTTTAGGGCTAGTTATGGCTTGTCCTCAGAATCCTGGATGTTGCAGTGTTCCTACTATCATATGATTTGCTTTCCTGCTATCTTCCGACAAGCAAAGTCAATGGGGAAGTCAACATGTAGTACGTAGCAAGTTGTGGTCTTATTAGGTCCTTATTTAATGCATACTCTTGCTCAACGAAACCTAGGACTACCAGAATTAAGTGGGTGTTGCTTAACAATGGAATGTCAAGCCCCAATTAGTGACATTGCTTAATTAGTGACCACAATAACACTTCCAAGACTACCTGAATGAGGTTGTAAATATCTAGATGACCACTGGAGGGCAACAAAGAGCTAAAAGTCTTCCCATCTCCATATTGGTGTGTGTTTGGATTTTTAATCCTATTCATTTTGTCAAGCTTAATTTCCTTTTATTCACCTTCATGATGGTATTAATAATCACCTAGCCATGTGATAGTTTTGATCTAGATTTTCCTCAGGCTTCTTTTAAAAGGTCCAAAACCAAAAGAATAAGCCAATGAGCCACTAGAAGAAACCTAAAAGAGTGCTCAATAGAGTTATAGGTTATCAACTGTTTAGGATGCTACATAATATTAGATAAATCAGGCATCTTGAGCATGGTGACACAGTGGTTAGAGCCCAGTACTGCAGGCTACTTCTGCTGACTGCTGGCTTCCTGCAATTTGGCAGCTCACCAGGCTCAAGGTTGATTCAACCTTCCATCCTTCCTAGGTGGGTAAAAAGACCCAGATTGTTGGAGGCAATATGCTGACTCTGTAAACCACTTAGAGAGGGCTGTAAAGCACTGTGAAGCAGTATATATGGTAGGTCTAAAGTGCTATTGCTATCTTTTTGCAGATTTCCTCACAAGTAGTTCCTAAAGATTTTTCACCACCAACTTCATCTATTACAACGATTCTATCATGGTGTGTGGGTCTTTATTGCTACCACTATTAACACGATTAACAAGTATAACCAAGAAAACAGTGAAAGAGGTTCTCCCTTTGTTGAGGCACTCTTCAGTTGAATCCCTTTTCTGCCAATAAATGTCCAAAAAGAAGATGATGCAGTTTGACAAAAGTCATGAATAGACATGCTAAGGCTCCAGAGAGGGCTAGATGTGGTCACGTTAATACCCCCAAAATAATTTTAATAACCCAGAAAGATATTTTAAAAATATAAACTAACTGCCTTTAAATTAGGGCCTATCTCCTTGTAGTTCAACTGGCATATCATTCAAAGGCCAAGTGAGAACCAAGTTGTAATTGTTTGTGACTGAACAACAAAGAGGCTATTAGTAATGATTAACATGATTTTATTTTATTGCTATTTTACGATGATAAAAAATGTTTTGAATTCTCCAGTGAACAACGTCAAACATGCAATGTCTATGTTCCAAAGGTATTTTTTTCAAGAGACCACTGGACTTTCTGATGTTTCTTTCTTACCAGCCAGTCCAACTGCCTCTTGAAAAAAGTACTTTTGGGACAATCATGACTGGATGACTGAGAATCTCTACAGACATTAAGCAATGTCTATAGCACAGTAAATGGAACATCCATTCTTTCTCTTTCCTTCTTCCCAAAAGCTGCAGAGCAGGGACAAATTAATTTATATCAAAGGCCTGAACAACGTTCTTGTATCATAGTTATTAGTCCCAGAGTACACGTGAGCATAGAGCTGCAAGTTGCCTCTGCTCTGTTGCTCCTCCCTTTCCTCCATCCATGAATCATGACTTTTCTGTAGAGCGAAATGAAAGGATAGATGGACAATGTGATTAGCTTGCATAGAGAAAACAGTATAAATACATCCATGAAATTCTTTGTGTAGAGGCACAAAGCTTCCTCTTGTAGGGGTTTCCCCCCCTTCTTTTTATGCTTCTCTGTGTTACCCTCACTATTTTAATTATCAGTTTTCTTTAAAAAAAATGTTTAATTAGAAGACTTTAAATCCCTCATTAGTACATATTCTCATGCAGAACTTGAAATGGGAGTGATTATGAACTGTTCTAAAAAAAACAGATTTCTCCTCTTAAAAGATTGGAATTATTGTTTATATCAATATGCATATTAGTTTATCTCAAGATGTGTTAGATTACATTCATTAATTTCACATCTGCAAGAGCCAACATTAACTATTTGTGTGAACCTAAGACTTCTGAATTTTTCAGTGCATACTATAGTTTATCGGTTATTTTCTTTAGCTTTAAACTCGGGAAATGATCCCGTCAAATGACATATCTATATAGACTCCATAGCCATGAAAGCTAAACATTGGTTATAAGACAACAAGAATTGATTTCAGGCCCAAACAAGATTTTGGGTCTTGGACTGCAAGGCAATTAAACCGGTCAGTCCTAGAGGAGATCAACCCTGACTGCTCTTTAGAAAGCCAGATCCTAAGAGGAAACTTAAATACTTTGGCCATCAAATGAGAAGGAAGGACTCACTGGAGATGACTCACTAATGCTGGGAAATATTGAGGGCAAAAGAAGAAGGGGATTACATAAAATGAGGTGGCTGCAGAGGTAGGTTCCTACCAGTTTGGCCGAACTGGTAGTGGTATGGTGGCTTGGGTCAGGGGAACTGGCAGCACCCCAGGCTTTCCATGCTCTGAACCAGTTCTGGATGCATGCTGTGCACGCATGCACAGTTCAATTAAAATTGTTCTGCACATGCTCAGAACTCAGAAACAAGATGGTGGCAACCATTTGAGTTCTGAGCATGCGCAGAACAATTTTAATTGAACTGTGCATGCGTGCACAGCATGCATCCAGCGTACGCATACAAAGCACATGCACGAGTGAACCAGCACTAAAGGTGGCCAGAACCGACACCTGGGTGGCTGGATGGAGTCACCAAAGTAGTAGGCGTGATCTTAAATGGACTCTGTAAGATAGTAGAAGACAAGAAGGCTAAATGAGCCTAAAGGTTACATTAGAGATGAGGGAACATATAGGGGTGGATAAGACAGGCAACATGGAAGTTATAGAGATACAAAGGCTAAAGAAAGAGAAAGTACATGAGTACAAGTTACTGTATCTGGTAGAACAAGATAGTTGATTGGGTAAAATATTCATGCACTGAAATCTATTAACTAAATAGTTAGTTACAGCCCTCTTAGGATTTAGATATTAATAGGACATATCCAAAGGAAATCTATATGTGTTAATGCTAAAGAATTAGTCTAACCCTGATTTCTCATAATCAGATTTTCTCAAAAGGTTGAGACAGATATTACTCCTACAGGCAGCCGAAACAACTCGGTGAATCAATTTCATCTCAATTCAAAATTCCATTTCAGAAAGTTTTAACTGTAGTGACAAGCCATTGTATTTATTGGTTATTTATTGATATAGCCTTCCTTCTCACCAAAGGCAACTTTGGTCAGTATACATCAAAGCTAAAACAATGAATAAATGCATAAAATCACAGAGATAAAAGCATTAAAATCATATTTAAAAACCCAGAAGAAAGAAATAACAGACAAGGGATGTTTATATGAAAGGATCCACCTCAGCAATTCAGCCAGTGCTGGGCTGCTGCATGGTCACGCAGGTTCAGGCGAACCAGTGGTGGGTTGCTGCCGGTCTGCGCCGGTCCTCGCAAACCGGTTGGTCACCAGACCTGGAAGTAAGCCTGCCCCGCCCCGGCCCTGTATACCTGGCCAGATGGTATTTTGTCCCTTCTGTCTCACAATCCCCGTGCTCAGAAAAGCAACTTCGGGAAGGTCCTTCCACCAAAGGTCCTTTGCTAGCAAGCAGGTTCTAGGACACCTGCCGCCACCAAAGGACCTTCCCGGAGTTGCTTTTCTGAGCAAAGGGGAGACAGAAGGGACAAAATACTGTCCATTTTCCTCATGCTCAAAAAAGCAACTTCGGGAAGGTCCTTTGGTGGCAGCAGGCATCCTAGAATCTGCCTGCTAGCAAAGGACCATCCTGAAGTTGCTTTTCTGAGCACAGGGGAAACGGATGGTATTTTGTCCCTTCTGTCTCCCCGTTGCTCAGAAAAGCAACTTCAAGAAGGTCCTTTGCTAGCAGGCACGTTCTAGGGTGCCTACCACCACCAAAGGACCTTCTCGGAGTTGCTTTTCTGAGCAACATGGAGACAGAAGGGACAAAATACCGTCTGTTTTCCCCGTGCTCAGAAAAGCAACTTCGGGAAGATCCTTTGGTGGCCCGGTGTCCTAGAACCTGCCTGCTAGCAAAGGACTTACCCGGGCTTCCACGCAAGCTACCGCCCATCGCCCCATGCTCAGAAAGCAAGGACAACCTCATAAAGTGGCGAGGAAAGATCCTCGTTTAAAGATAGGAGCCTTAACTGCCACTGAGGCCTGCTGTTCAAGGAAGCGGGCGGAGGAAGCAATCACTCTTTGTTCCAGGTCAGTTTGGCTGCAGTCAGTGCTACCGTTTCCTGCCCATTAGGCTTTCGCCAGGCTCCTTTTTGGCGATAAATTCACCCCCCTTCTCTTTTCAAGGC
Source organism: Thamnophis elegans (assembly GCF_009769535.1). Lineage (NCBI taxonomy): Eukaryota > Metazoa > Chordata > Lepidosauria > Squamata > Natricidae > Thamnophis > Thamnophis elegans. The sequence continues at coordinate 43,573,711 of NC_045548.1, forward strand.
TGCAGAGTTGACTGGTTTCCATGGGGCTAACGCGAAGGGGGAAGCGGCTTGGGAGGATTTTCCCCGCAGGGTTTGGCGGAACAAGGTTTTTGCAAAACAGGGAGTTTCCCCTTAAGGCTCCACCGTGTTCCCACATTCTATATCTGGATGGGTTCGCCGGTTCACTCCTTGCCTTGATCGGGGCCTGTAGTGTACTTGCAGTGGGCGAAAGGAGTGAAGGGGGGAGGGATACTGGACAGGAAAGTTCATTGGAGTTGGCTGGCTAATAAATTCAAATAGGTAAATAATTAAAAAAGAAACTTGGGGGGGGGGCTAAAGGACTTGGGATCCTGGGGTCAATCCACAGATTGCAAATTGTGTTTCAGGTACCCCAAATTGGGGTTTAGGTTACTCAACCGGAATCCAATCAACCCTATTGTGGTTTAGTGGGACACATGAAAACCAGGACTAATGCTAAGATTGTTTAGCTCTTAGGTGACTCGTGCTCCTGCAAGAGATTGGCATCTTTTGCAAATTCAGAATGTTAAAAGGGTCTTTATCAGAAGGAACCTATATGTACTTGCAAGTAAAATAAAAGGCAGATTATATGCAAAGACAACATCCCCACCAAAGTTTTTTTTTAAAAATAAAGGTCACATGGCCGGCAAGCCACTCCCACAAAGGAGGCAACACCCACAGAGTAGGTTTCAAAAAAAATTTAAACCCACCACTGAGGCGAACCCTTAGCTGTGATGGCTGCCTGGGTCTGCCCACCCGCCCTTGTGCTATACTTTCCATATATAACTAACTTTCTGGCTATTTCCCCGACCCACGCTGCCCAGCTGAGTTTCTCACCACCCCTGCTGTACTCACCAGAGCTGCCTGAGTTGATTAGCAGCATGTTTGAAGCTCCGTTTCAGTCCCAAAGGGGTACGTGCATGCTCACAACCAGTGAACCCATTGCGAACGTTAAGTGCAGCCCACCTCTGGCTGTCGACTTATATAGCACTTCACAGTGCTTTACAGTCCTCAGGGCAGTATATTTTCCCCAATAATCTGGGTGCTCATTTTACTGACCTCAGAAGGATGGAAGGCTTGATTCAGCCTTCCATCCCGGTGAGAATTGAACCCTTGGCAGTCAGCAGAATTAGTCTGCAATACTGCATTCTAACCACTGCGCCACCAAGGCTCCAGGGGTGGGTTCCTCCCGGTTCGCACCGGTTCTTGCGATCCGGTTCGTCAGTGAACCCGGAAGTAATTAACTTCTGGGTTCCTAGCTCCTAGCCCCTGTCGCTGGGTGCCTGCAGGGTTTTTCTTTTTAAAAAACGCCTCTCCGGAGAGGAAGCCCTGTCAAAGCGCACCTTTCCCCCCTTGGCGGCTGCAGGGACCACCCCGCTGCTTTATCTTCCTCCTCCTCCTCCTCCCCTTCTGCCTTGAGCAGTGGCAGCCGAGCCGGGAAAGGGGCGCTTTGGCAGGGCTGTGGAAGCTCTGTCAAAGCGCACCTTTCCCGCGTCGGCGGCTGCAGGGACTGCCCCGCCGCTTTATCTTCCTCCTCCTCCTCCTCCCCTTCTGCTCTGAGCAGCAGCAGCGGCAGCCGAGCCGGGAAAGGGGCACTTTGGCAGGGCTGTGGAAGCTCTGTCAAAGCGCACCTTTCCCGCGTCGGCGGCTGCAGGGACCGCCCTGCCGCTTTATCTTCCTCCTCCTCCTCTTCCCCTTCTGCGCTGAGCAGCAGCAGCGGCAGCCGAGCCGGGAAAGGGGCGCTTTGGCAGGGCTGTGGAAGCTCTGTCAAAGCGCACCTTTCCCGCGTTGGCAACTGCAGGGACGCCCTGCCGCTTTATCTTCCTCCTCCTCCTCCTCCCCTTCTGCCCTGAACAGCAGCAGCGGCAGCCGAGCCGGGAAAGGGGCGCTTTGGCAGGGCTGTGGAAGCTCTGTCAAAGTGCACCTTTCCCGCGTCGGCGGCTGCAGGGACCACCCCGCCGCTTTATCTTTCTCCTCCTCCTCCTCCCCTTCTGCCATCAGCAGCAGCAACGGCAGCCGAGCCGGGAAAGGGGCGCTTTGGCAGGGCTTCCGCCGCGCCCCCAAGGACCGCTGACCTCGCGCTGCCGCTTCTTCTTCTTCCCTGGCCTTCCCAGTTAGCTTGCTTGAAGCTCCGAGGAGGTGGGAGGAGGGTCGCAGGAGTGGAAGTGGGGGGAGGTCTCCCCGGCCGGGAAGAGCTGAGAGGCTGCCGGCCCCTTTCGCAGGAAAGTTAATTTTTCTTGGCGAAATCCGGCCCCCCCCCCCCCCGCGTGGATGAGTGGTCGGCTGTCCTCTTCCCATAAGCCGCCCGGAGTTACCTGTGTGTGAGGTGGGCTGCCCTATGCATTTGCGTGTGTGCGCTGGAAAGAGAGTGAAAAAGAGAGGAAGAAATAATTATATTAATTAGATAGATCAGTCTTTCTCCACCTTGGAGACTTGAAAGTGTGTGGACTTCAACTCCCAGAAAGGGAGTTGGGAGAAAGGGAGAAAGGAGGAGAGAATGAAAGGAAGATGGGGGAAAGAAGAAAGAGGTAAGGAGAGGAGGATGGAAAGGAGAGAAAGAGGGGGAGAGAGGGTAGAAAGGGGAAGAGGAAGAGCAGGAGTAGGAGAAAGGTAAGGGAAGAAGGAAGGGGAAGGAGAGGAGGAAGGAGGAAAGTAGAGAAGGGAGGGAGGGTGAAAAGAAAGAGTTAAGGAGAGGAGGATGGAAAGGAGAGAAAGAGGAGGAGAGAGGGTAGGAAGGGGATAAGGAAGAGCAGGAGTAGGAGAAAGGTACAGGAAGAAGGAAGGGAAAGGAGAGCAGGAAGGAAGAAAGTAGAGAAGGGAGGAAGGGAGAAAAGAAAGGGAAAATAAGGTGGTGTTATAACAGGAGGAAGGGATGGTAAACAAAGCAACCCAAACTGTATATTATAACCTATTAAATGAAATAATAAATGTATAAGAATGATAAATGTTAAAACACTTGTAACCAAACGATATGCTATATGTGATGATGGGGTTTTTTTCTTTCTGTTTTGTTTTGTTTTTATTGTTGTGGGTATGTGTCCTCTATGTAACAAAAAAAAAAAAATTATAAAAATGTGGAGAAACACTGAGATAGATGATAATGAGATGAGGGAGGGAGAGGGAGAGAGAGAGAGAGACCATAACTAGATAGACAGATAGGCAGGCAGATAGACGGATGGATAGAGAGAAAGAGAGAGAGATAGGTAGGCAAGCAGATAGATGGATGGAGAAAGAGAGGGGGGAAAGAGGGAGAGGGATACCATAACTAGATAGGCAGGCAGATAGACAGACAGATGGATGGATGGATAGAGAGAGAGAGGATGTATATAATTAAGGTGACCAGACGTCCCTAGCGAGGTCGCGGGCTGGCAGTAACTGCCGCGGCCTAGCTCCCCCCCCCCCGGTCAATGGTGTCCCTCTTTACCAATCTGAAAATCTGGTCACCTTACTTGTTTAGGTAATTCTGAGGTGGTTGATGGTTCTGTGAGTGCCTGTCCTTTATAATTTTCCACATTGCCGTGATGGTTTTTATTCCAGTGACTTTGTCTTTCCTGTTCTTAGGCTTAGGGAAAAAAAACTGGTTTCATTGGCAGTCTTTTTTTTGGGTGGGGGGGATTTTTATTTTTTTGGTGTTTTCCTAGCACTGTCATAGTTTGTGGGTGTGGGTGGGTGTGTAATGTCCCACAGTTATCTATGCATTAATAATGATCTAGTAATATTAATAATATCTAGTAATTAGTAATATCTAGTAATAACATCGTCTTGGCCACTCCCACCAGGTCACATGGGTGGCAGGCCACTCCCATCCGGTCACATGGGTGGCAAGCCACTCCCATCCGGTCACATGGGCAGCAAGCCACTCCCACAAAGGAGGCCACGCCCACAGAGTAGGTTCGAACAATTTTTGAAACCCACCCCTGCAAGGCTCCTTTAAGCTACAGGAGGGCAGGTTCCAGCTACATATTAAGGGGGAGGGGAATCCTCCAACAGTAATTGATTGTGGAACCAATTACCCTGAGAAGTGGTAGTCTCCTCTTAACTGGATTTGTTTATGCAAAAACTAGATCACACTCTGCTTAAGTTGTATTCATTTGGATTCTTGCACTAAGAAGGAAGTTCCATTTAATAACCTAAATAACCTAAATAACCTAAATAACCTAAATAACCTAAATAACCTAAATAACCTAAATAACCTAAATAACCTAAATCATCCCAACCCTGTGGTTCATTCCCAGATATCCAATGGTCAGGCTAATCTTACAGGAGGAAAACTTTTAATTTTTTAACATTACTACTTCTGATTGAGAAAATTGTAAAAAAAAGTACTAGATCTGTTTTCTCAGAAAATCCTCAGAGTTCTATAAGAGGAACACTGCCCCAAGACCATTCAGAATAAAGATATTTATGATTTAACAAAAGCTTAATGTTTGTAAGTGTTGTGTAGACTGGGTAGAAGGAAACATTGATAATTTATTATAAAATATATATATATTTTAATACTATTCAGTATGTTAGCATTTCTCCTTGAATCCTGGCTGCTAGACCAGTAGTATGTAATAAGCATTCAAGCATCCCTAGGAAAGTACAAGGACAGCTGAAATTACTGAGGACTTTTTAATGGACCTTGAACATAGTTCCAAAACTTGTTCATACATTCAACACAGATAAACTAGTTTTATTCTTAATGTTAAATTGCACCCACTGTTAGTTTCTTATTGTTATATTATAAATCTCATGGTGCAACTATTCCATCAATTATCTAAATCAATTAAAACATTGGTGAATCTGGGTCTTTTTACTTTTGATTTTTTTTCTTTTTACTGATTAAATTTGCTTTGAGTTTTCCATCAGTTTGTAACTTTAACCAATAAAGAAATAATGAATCCACTCAAAAATTGGTGTTCTTTACAATGTACTTAATCTTTAGACTTTTGGCATTCCATTCAGGGATTTTTTTTCTGATAATACTTCTTTGCATTGATGTGTATGTGCAGTATATGCAGACCTTTTTTATCTAATATATATTTTGTAAGTATTTTGGGAATTCAATATTGCTTGGCAAAGTTTTGAAAACCTTAGATTTTAGCATACACATGCATTTTGGTTCAATATCATAAATAAAATGATATTTATTAAAATGTGATTTTAATAAATTAATATAAAAATAAACTTCACATCCTCAAAAAAACAACCCTGCATAATGCCACAGTAAGTAACTAACATACAGAAAAAGGTAAAAGAAATAGGAAAAAAATACCTTTTTCACATATACCATATTATTCTCATTTTTGGATCAAAACCAGAATATTATTTTTCTGTTCATGATTATTACCATCTACACCTGAGTTATCAAAATCTTAAAAGTTAATTTATAAAAATCCAGTATTAAATGAAAATGTCATGAGAACAGTAGGTAGTACAAATTATATCTTAATGGCTTATGCACTGTTGTGGTGATTTGAACAACTTGTCTAATATTTTTAGCATTTCATTGAACTGAACTAGGTTTCAAATCTAACACCCCCTTAAGAGGAACAGCAGAAATTCACACCTCAACTGATGCAGTCTGTTGGAAATCAGAGCATTTTTATATAGGGTTTTTAAAAACCAAAAATATAGTCTACACATGCACAAGCAGAGAATTTGATAAAATTAATAGAGCACTCTTTGTTGTTTTATTTCTTAGAAGAGTAATTTGACTGCTAATTATATTCTTTTCTTAATTGTCAAATACCTTTAGTCAATTTAATTCAAGTGAATAAGTATGTACTTTACAAAATGCTGCTGAAATAATACTTTGGGATCTATTCTAAATAACATTTGACTTATACTATAGAACAATGTTTCATAAACTTTTTTTCTTCTCAGGACCCCTTCTCACTTTTAACAATTATGAAGGACTCCATAAGAGCTTTTTGTATGGTTTGTATTTATTTATCATATTAAAAATTAAAATTTGTGCACTTGCTGCCTCTACTGCTTCCCACAACCATTTGATGGAATTTTAATATTGCATTATTTTTCAATGTAACTGGCAAGTAATTTTGAATTACTGAAGAGGGACCCATGTGGGGGAGGGCCCTCCACAAAAGGTCCTGGATTACACCTGGGGAATACTGTTCTGGACAATATTTTTCAAATAAGCTCACACTGGATATGTTGGAACTGGAGTGCCCTTTGAATGCTGGGGACATTACACACCTTACCTTCCAGGAAGTTTTTGATGAAGAACCCCATAACATTCTAATTATCAGTATAATTAAATATAACCTAAATATTATGTTTATCATGTGGAGTTACATCTATCTTGGAAACAATCCTCAGAAAAGATTCATTGGATGGATCATCTTCACTGTGGATAAAGATATTGGTGGCATACCATAAGTCTCAGTCATGGCTTCAGGACCCTTCAACATTTTAATGAAATTATTTGCTTAGGAATCAATCATGAAATGCATAAATAACAGGGAAGAGAGGACCAGGGAAGAGAGAGCAATTTTGGAGGTGTGGTTTATCAACAGCCAAATATGAAGCAACAGATTGACACTCCATCTTAAAATGCAAATGCAATCTTGGTCTACAACTATTGAAGTCTTTTCAAAGTATAGGAAGTAATTATTCCATTATGTTCTGTATTGGCCAGATCTGGCTTAGAAACAAAATTTAGTTCTAGACATAATTTTTTAAGAGAAATTAACAGAAAAAAATCAGATACAAAGGAAAGTGATGTGGATAATCAGAAGATTAGGAACTAAGGTCTGATGGGAAAAGATTGATGGAAATAGCCTTAAGAAATAAAACTTAGAGCACATTGAAGCAGTTGTCAAGTACTTGAAGGGATGTCACATAGAAACAGGTCAAAATCTCTTCTTTCATATCCTAGAGAAGCATTATAGTATACTTCTCCCTAAATTACAGGAAAGCAGATTCTGGTTTAATATCAGAAAATAATCTCATAACAATAAGAGCAGATCAACAGCAAAAACAACAGACCCATTTTGCTGAATTTGTTCTAATAAAGATTAGATTTTTGGGGATGCTTCAATTTGTATTCCTGAACAGGAGTAGGATGTTGGAGTCAATAGTTTAAATGCCAGTTCTGTGATTCTATCAGTTGTCCAAACTAGCGAAAAGTGATTTGCCTATTAATGTCCCATTTTTTCTTACGGACAGCTCAGGGTTGTCTCATGTTACTGTCACAGGGAATCATCCTACAATCCATAGATACTCATTTAGAAGGGTAACTTTGTAGTGAATAATATATGCATGACCTTTCAACATTAACCCACTATCATAATGAATCAAGAAGTTAAAAATAAGCTTTATTTTCATTTTCATGTAATGCTAATAAAGATGTTTGCATAGGCGTTAGTTCACTAGTCCGTGAATACGTCATACCTCCAAGGGGTGGAAAATGCTATTATAGTTGACAATATAGTGCTTATGTATAGCATCACACAATTTTACCTCCTAATTCATGTAAAACTAACCAATCTAATCTTAGCATTGTGCTAATATACAGAAACCAAAGACATTTTTCACTTTGCATGCTAATTCTTCATCATCAATTTTCTTAAAATGTTTTGAGGAGATGGCTGGTTGTTTGGGGATAGAAGGAGTATCTTTCATAAGAACGATCACCTTCAATAACAGAAACAAAGCAGAAAATTGAACAGAAAATCCAGCTACTTTTATTGCTCATAGGCATTATTCATTTCCCTGACACATTATGTTTTTAATTAAAATTGCACATGAATTAATTAAAATGTTCATTCAGCCACTTTTCTCCCCTTATGAATGCTTTGTTACCCTCCCTGTATTTGAGTAAAACACATTTTAACAAACGGCTGCCTTTATCAGCCTAGACTTCAGCTGACAGACTGTCATGTTCTCTACACCTTTATCTTTACATATTCTTTGTTTTTTTTCCCCAAATATGGATCCCTCTGTATAATTTTTATTCTTCTGCCACCAGCACCCTCCACTGGTTATCCAAGCTAAGAGTTTATTAAATAGACATTGTCAGCAACTGACAAAACTGCTTCACAAGAGGAAAGGCAAATAGATTGAATCTATTTCTCAATTCATTTCTTGAAAGACATGTGATGGTACATCAAGGTGTAGATTAACTTTCTTTCGGGGCGAAAGAAAGGGTGTATGGAGGGTCGAAGAGGTACATTGGGTCTCTATTTTTGGGGGTATTGTTGACAAGAGGAATGGCTGTGTTATTGTTTAATGTTATATGGCCCCGGTTATGCACAGTATATATGTGACTGTACGAAAATGAAAACGGAAAATAAAAACACATTTACAGAAAAAAAAAAAGGTGTAGATTAACTTGTAGATAACCTGTAAAGTTTAGTATCCAATCTTCTGCTAAACAGTAGGAATCTGCAGAGCTTTGAAGGATTGCCTTGATTCAATTATGTTTCAATTCAAGCTTCAGTTCAACAGTAAAAGAGACTGGAAAAATCAGATTCCCTTTGAAGGCTGCCCTGGTTCGAACTGGGCTCCCCTTGAAGTCTGCTACTTCCACCAGATCAGGATCATTTACTTCCATTCAACGCCTGGGAAAGAGTCAATCAATTTTACAGATCCAGCTAAAGATGGCACCTCATGACAAAGCAGAGCCATTTTCAATAGGGCCATCAAATTGACACGATCATTATATTGTTGAAGTAGGTATGAAACAGTTAATAGGCAATTATGGATATCATCCACTTTTCAATAATGTTTGAAAAATCATTTTAAATTCTTGGCAACTATTTATTATAATATTTGTAACTACCAACTCCATGCGGATTCTTGGTATTTCATAAATCATTCATCAGTTGGATATAAAGGCAAATAGGTGCTTTGAAGTGCAGGAGTCTGCAACTCCTTAAAGTAGCTGTGTCTTTTCCTAGCTGCCCTTAGCATTTATAAGGGAACTTCAAAACTAAATTCATTGTTAAGAGGTTTTAGATAGATGTTAAATGAAAGACCAGACACACTTCAAAGACTCTTTTACCCTTTAAATATAAAGTGAAACACAGCAATACCATCTAATATGCTTGTTCTATATCTGTCCATGACCTATAAGTGACAGGCAAAGGGAAATAATATGTATGAAACATTTCTAAATCCTAGTACAGTTTATGAAGATTGTAAAGCAATATGTCTGAAAAACAATAAGTTAAACATCAGTCTTGTTTGATGTCATTGTAAAAGCTAAACTGCACACAATATAATGAAGCAGTCCTTGATCCTATATGAAATATCCTTATAACATGGTCAAATTTCAAATTGGATTATATTTGAAAATGAGCAAAGGTTTCTTCACTTCTTACATGTTTTACAGTTGTTATACATAGCAACATATATTTTAACCTTTTCAAAGTCTAACCCGGGGTGGCAAACTCAATTTCATTGACGGCAACATCATGGTTGTGTTTGACCTCTGGAGACCTGGGGAACATGGCCACGGTGGGCATGGACATCTTGACATCACTGGGGTCAGGGGCATCTATGGTGGCCCAAGTGCTCTGCCATAAAAAATGGGCACATAAACTCTGTTTTTGGTCACAACAGCCTCCTGCTGCCCTCTGCCTGCGTAAATGGAGTGGGGGGGGGGTGCAGCTCTCCTGAGCTCCATTTTCACTGACAGAAGCATCATGGGGCAGTCCTTCATTTTTTTTACGGCAGCCCTGTGGGCCAGATCAAGCCTGCGAGCCTTGAGTTTGATACCCTTGGTCTAACCAGTGGATTTATCTGCAGAATTAATGAAGATATTTATACGACAGCTATAGTAGTATATTCCTGAACGGGCATTACAATACCCATTTGCTGAGAGCAATCATCTGTAGGGGCTTTAAAATAGATAGGGGAAAACAGCTGAATTAGTAAGAACAATATTTTGTATTCAAGTTTGCCATATATATATATATGATTACATTTTTATGTCCTATTTACTAACTGATGGACTGTTGACCAACTTAGTGATAGAAATATATTCAATGTCAGGATGTAATAAAATCCATAAGTTAACAAATTCTCTGTTGTATTTTCCAATAATAGAGGAAATAACAACTTGAATTAATGGAGCAAAGAGGAATCAGAAATAATTTTCACAATGAAAGTGCTTCTATTATTTGTATAATTAGAAATGTTCAAGGTTGAAATATTCCAACCATGAAACACCCAATTCAGTTACCATTTTAAAGTCTACTATCCTTGAAATAAACAGCCACTCTTCAAAATGCATTTTGGAAATCTAGGTAATGAAGACAGATTATATGGAGACATCTATGAAAAATTTAGTCCTTTGCCACAGTCTTACAGCTTCCCCACTAATTCAGTTAAGTCAGTTTAAATTAATATAAGTCAAGGCTGTTAAAATCCAAACACTTTGCCTCAAATTTTCTCATATTATTTAACTAAAGAAGAACTATTTTATTTGTGCCTGTTCATAATCAGTGTAAATAGGTCTGTGTGTGTGTGTGTGTGTGTGTGTGTGTGTGTGTGTGTTTATGTGTGTGTGTGTGTGTGTGTGTGTGTGTGTGTGTGTGTGTGTGTGTGTGTGTTATATGCTGGTCTTGTTATATTTGGGTCTTTTCCCATGTAAATTGAGATTGTCTTGGCAACGTTTCAGAGAAGTCTCACTTGCCATCTTCAGGCTGGGTTTTGGCTTAAAGCGTGGTCGGAGCTGCCATCTTTCTGTAAATCTTGGTGGGGTGTGTGTGGAGTGCTGGCGTTGTTTCAGTAAGTGGAATGATTGATTGTGTGGTTGTATCATGATTGGTAGATTGCTGCTTCCATCTAGAAAACCAAGGAATTTACGAAATACCATGCAAAATCTGCCCTGCAACATACGTAGGACAAATGAACAGGAGAATAAATGCACGCATCGCAGAACACAAAAACGCAGTTAGAAAAAAAGAAAAAACTTCTCCCCTTTTCCAGCACCTTAAAGCAACAGGACATGAAACTGATTTTGAAGGAACCAGGTTAATCTCCAAAACTGAACACTTCAACAAGACAATAATTATGGAAACCATAGAAATAGAGAAACACTCCCACAACATGAATAAACGTGACAGTGGGTACGGTTCGTTTGTTGACTAGGGCTGGTTTCCAGATGTCTGGTAGGCAGAAGGTATCATCACATTTATTCATGTTGTGGAGGTGTTTCTCTATTTCGATGGCTTCCATAATTATTCTCTTGTTGAAGTGTTCTGTTTTGGAGATTAATTTGGTTCCTTCAAAATTAATTTCATGTCCTGTAGCTTTAAGGTGCTGGAAAAGGGAGGATGTTTTTTTCTTTTTTTCTGACTGCGTTCTTGTGTTCTGCGATGCGTGCATTTATTCTCCTGTTCATTTGTCCTATGGATGTTGCAGGGCAGATTTTGCATGATATTTCATAGACTCCTTAGTTTTCTAGCTTGATCTTGTATTTGGGGTTTCTTAAGATGTTGCCTATTTTTTGGTTGGTGCTTAAGGCTGTCTTGATATTGTGCTTGTGGAGAATTTTGCTGATTTTATCTGTGGAGGGCAATGCTGTTGTCCTGTTCTGTGCCTCGGTTCTTGGGGGGGGGGTGTCTCCCTTTGGATTAGGTTGGTAATTGTTTTTCTTTGGAATCCATTGGAGATTAATACGTTTGTGAGAGTGTGTAATTCAGTTTTCAGGTGGTCTTTGTTGGCTAGGCGTTTGGTTCTGGAGATGAGGTCTTGACTACAAAGTTGATCTGTGCAGGGTGGTGATGGGATTGTGCATTTAAGTAGTGGTTGGGATGTGTTTTTTCCAGTAGATGGTGTGTCCTAGGGAATCATTGGGTTTTTTTTTGGTAGATTAGGACATCCAAGAAGGGAAGTTGGTTGTTTGCTTCTATTTCCATAGTGAATTATATTTTGGGGTGTAGGCGGTTGAGATGTATGAGGAAGCTGTCCAGTTTTTCTTTCCCGTGTGGCCAAATCATGAAAGTTTCATCATCATATCTAAGCCAGAGTTTGTGTTTGTGTTCAGATTTATATAAGGCATTAGTTTCAAAATGTTACATGTATAAGTTTGCAATGATGGGTGAGAGGGATGATCCCATGGGAGCTCCTTCTATCTGTTTGTATCTTTGTCCATTATGGATGAAGTATGTGTTGGTTAGGCAGTTGTTGGTCAGGTCCAGGATGTGTTTAGGGGGGGTTGTGTTTGTTCTGGATAAGTCTTCTTTATAGGAACTTGGGTGAAGAGTGATATGACATCGAAGCTCACAAGTAGGTCGCTGGGTTCTTTATTGTTTCTATGAAGTAGACTGAGTTTTGTACATGTGAGGTGATGGATTCTGTGTAGGGTTGAAGTTGTTTGGCGAGGAATTTGGCAAGATTCTGTAGAGGTGAGCCTATGGAGCTGACTATTGGTCTGAGTGGTATTTCTTCTTTGTATATCTTGGGGAGGCCATAGAGTTTGGGGCATCTGGATGATTTCTCTCTGGGGATGATTCTTTGCTGTATCTCTTCACTGATGGGATAAGCTTTTATTTTGGATTTGGTGGTTTTTTCCAGGTAGGTGGTAGGATCTGTGTTTAGAGGTTTGTAAGCGGGAAGCCATCGAAACAGAGAAACACCCCCACAACATGAATAAACGTGACGATACCTCCCACCTACCGGACATCTGGAAACCAGCCCTAGTCAACAAATGAACTCCACCCACCATCCAGGTTGTTACAACACAAAAGAACAACAGACACACAGCCAGCACTTCAGCCACACAGGAAAATACGAAACAGCCAACCAATCTACAAACATCAACTCCATCTACCAATCAGGATGTAACTACAGAGCCAATCAACCCATTGACACCAACAAAGCCAGCACTTTACACCCCCCCCCCAAGATTTATAGAAAGATGACAGCTCTGACCACGCCTTACCCACACAAGCACGAAGCCGAAAACATCAGCCTGAAGATGGCGAGTGGGACCTCACCGAAACGTTGCCAAGACAATCTCAATCTTACATGGGAAAATATCTCAATCACCTGGAGTAGCGATGTCATTTATACTCTCCTAAACTATTCTAATTTCTATACATAAAAAATAAAATAAAATGGAAACTTACTTATGAATAATATGCATCCTTAAAAGAACAGGCATTTCTGCAACTTAACATTTTCATGCTAGCTTTCTTAAGGAGTGCGGGACCTCCCTACTTTGTTAAGCATAGTCATCCAGAATTTGTAAGCATGATATAGTTTGAGCAGATATACATTTAGCACAAAAGTTCTTAACTAAAATTTAAAATGTTTAATAAGGCTTTATGCCCAAGTGGATTGTTGTTTCATAAAAAATATGTGGGATTATTCAATAAAAGACCAAACTGTGCACTTTTATAGATGCAGAAATTTAATAGTTTGAACTGTTAGGAATCATTTCCATTCAGTAATTTATAACGCTATCCAGACATAATTATGACAATATAAAGTGTATCTTCTTCATTAGTGATATATCACCATAATAATAGCTGGACAATGCAATTAACTGCAATTAATAATTTTTATTTTATCTTATTGCTTTTCCGGAGAGGGGTCTCTCACAGCAACTTACCTACAGTATGATTGAAGCAGCTTATATTAATTTACAATGGGAGATTATCAAAAATTTTAATCACTGAAATCATCAAACTAAACAATCAAAACCCATCTGGTCATGAAACCTATTGAAGATCATGTTTCCTAATCCCACCAAGAAAGGCTGAGTACCGGACAAACCTGTTTGTACTGACCTCTGATCATTTAGGATTTGACTTCATTTTTTGAAGTAAATCCTGATTAAACTCTAATTTTTAAAAATCAACAGCTAAATTTCATAAAAAGCTAGAAAAAGTTTTAAGCTGCAGCTTGTTCTTTTGCTTTTCCTGAAAAACAAAAGCACACATATTTTTGAAAAGTCTAACTGAAAATACAAATGCACACCTCTCTCATTCGCTCACTAGTTCACGTTCTACAACTCTTCAACAACAATTTAAAAAAATGAATAAAGCAATTTACTCCATTTTGAGCTTGACCAAAAATAAAAGCTAGCAATTTTTAAATAATTCCTATGTGGAAAGGGTTAACTACAAGTCTGCACAGACAGACCCTCACAATGATTGCAGGCATGCCCAAAACACACCCTGCAAAAGGAGTTTATTAAATGTCTGGACATGTCCCCATGCAGGGCCTGGATTGTGGAAATGTATCTGCGTTCAGTCACAGACCTGAAGCACATCCATATGGGTGTGCACTAAGGGTATCTTGCAAAAGATGTTTAGTTACATGTCAATGCATGGCCTGATTAATCTAGGCATATGTAGAGAGCATGTTGGCAAGGCTGTGGTGGGTTTCCATTTTTTTTATTATCGGTTCACTTGTGCACTCACACCAGTAGTGGGTTTCAATTTTTTTAGAACCTATTCTGTAGATGTGGCCTGCTTTGTGGGAGTGGCTTGCTGGTCATGTGACCGGGTGGGAGTGGCTTGCCAGCCATGTGACTGGGTGAGCGTGGCCAACTTGTAAAATGTGGTGGAAGTCACTTTAACAACACTCTTGCTTAGCAACCAAAATGTTGGCTCAGAAACTAGCATTTGAAGCATGCAAGTCTTAAAGATGTCAAGTTACAAGATCCTTGCACTCCCAGCCTTTTAGAAAAAAAACCCAAGGAGTATTCAAACTTGAAAGCTTTAAGACTTGTGGACTTCAACTCCCAGAATTCCTCCTCTCGCTCCATCTTGATAATGGGCAGATGGGTGGGGGGAGGGAGCTGGAACCAGTTCTAAACGGCACTGTAGATTTGTGGAACCTCTTCTATAGAAGAGGTGAGAACTGGCAGGAACCTATCCCTGACTCACGCGTGCGCTCGTGTGGACAAGACACTTCTGCGCATGCACAGAAGCGTCCAGGTGAGTGGATGAAGCCTCCCACCGCCGCCACTACCAGTTCACTCGATCTGGCCTGAACTGGGAGCAACCCACCTCTGATGCAAGGTATACATATCGTATTTCACTTAGCAAAGGGGGCATTGGTTACATGTCCTGTATATTTGTATGTTTTTATCCAGAGATGTTATGTAAAAAAGCAAAAAATGGGAGACAGAGGATTTCCTGAGGCTTACTGCAGCAATACAAGTTCCACAGAGAAATCTATGTCAGAAGGCATAAGTTCATTAAAAAAAAACCTCCATGCAACAATCAGAGAGCCCAAACTCAACAAACACACAAACTCTGGTGGAGGTGTACTTGGAACAGATACAGACATAGAAGAGAATTATCTGGAATTACAGTGCAGTGAAATACTAGCACACTATAGATGTGTAAATCTTAATGTATCTGTTCATTCACCCATGCCATAGGTGTCATTCATAATGAGATACAGAATATCTTCAAGAGACATTGATGCAAGCCATTTTGTACAGGGTGGATGCAAATAGATTGAATCACATCCCCTTTTCTGTTAGGAATCATTGAGCGATTTAAATACAGATGAGTTCCTGGACCATGTTGAAAGCATGTTACCGAAATGTGTTGTAGAACGGTGATTTACAGTTTGTGGTCAGCATTGTTCAGAGAAGAGGAGAGTCTTAGGAAGATAGGCAACATACTGTTCAGCCAAATCCTAAAGAAAAAAGTAGATATCGTGAGACAGATTTCAGTGTCATGAATGATGTTGTATCTGTATTTGTATAGATATTAGGTTATTTGCAAAATAAAAGAATTGTTATTACAGGCAGAGATTATAACTGGAGACTATTTCAACAGAAAAATGGTTTACCTGTCTTTTAAAAAAAAATACCCATATTTGAAGAACAGTATGATACAATCATCAGAGTTTTGTTTTATAAGCAAAGGTTTGGGTGTTTTCTTCACAAGTAGGCCTAAATAGGTAAAATTGTTGGTTTTATTGTTCAGGACAAAAGCATCAAGGAATTAATGGGAAAATGTAACTTCCAATAATTTTGTCACCCACTCTATTGTCATAAATTCATCCACAGCTGCTGTACCACTGTTGGATGTTTCTGAAGTAAGAGTGCCATGAAATGGATATGGATTGGACAAAATGTGGTAAGTGCACATTATTTTGTCATTCTAAATCCTACCACCAAAATCATACTCCACTGGCAAAGAAGAGAAAAGAATATTAGGATAAGGAATTTGTAGTTTTTCCTTCAGCCCCCCCACCCCCACCCCAAGAAAAGTAAAAGAAGGTGTAGTCAGTGCTTTATAAAACTTGAAATCATGGAAAACAGTTTATATTTTCTGAATAAGTTCCAACTATATATGTATGTTTATCATAAACAATGATAAACAACTTTTCATTGTTTATGATTTTGAACATTGTCAAGTAACATGTCAAATTATGCCCATGCTATGATACCAATCAGCTGTGTAACAATCAGCTGCACGATTTATATTTGCTAGAAAGCAGGAAATCCTGCTTTGCAGACTCAGAAAGGGTTTTTTAACCCTCCTTTTTCAGCAGTAGCGCCTGTGGTGTGCATGCCCATGTGGTATGCATGTGTGTGAAGCAAACCTGTAGCAAAGTGAACTGGTAGCAGACTTCAGAGTATTTCACCCCTGGTTAAGATGCTGGGCTTGTTGGCTGGGCTTGTTGGCTTGCCAGTAACCCAGGTTCAAGATCAGAGCACCACTCACAGGTGAGCACCTGTTCTAGCCCTAGCTTCTGCCAAGTTAGTAGTTTGAAAGCATGCAAATGTGAGTAGATAAATAGGTATCACTTTGGTGGGAAGGTAACAGAGCTCTGTGAGGTCATTCTGGCCAAATGACTGCAGAAATGTCTTTGGTGAGCGCTGGAATGGAGATGAGCACTGCCTCCTACAGTCGGCAACGACTAACGGAGTAAAATCCAAATGGACTTTGTTATCTTTTTTTAATAGATTCATTGTTTCTAGATCGCACCTGTTAAAAGTGTGTAATTGAAACTTTTACAGAAAAAAAATCACCATTTATTTCTATTACAGTTACCTGTAGACCTATATTAATATAGATTTACATTAATAAAGCTATACAAACTTTGTGTCCATTTGAATTGAACTTGGACAGTTAATGGAGACATACTGTAAGTGCAGAGTTTACACACCAAGCTTTAGAGTCTTTGCAGTTTTTATTTGGGGTCAATGGTAACATACCATGAAATCTATCAGAATAAAAAATGGAAACATGATCATTTCAATTATCATATATTGTATAACACACAACCTCTTCAAAAAAAATTGCTTTTCCACCCAGAAGCACTTATTCCATTTCTCTATTTTGAATAGAGTAGAGTAGAGTAGAGTAGAGTAGAGTAGAGTAGAGTAGAGTAGAGTAGAGTAGAGTAGAGTAGAGTAGAGTAGAATTCTTTATCGGCAAAGTGTGATTGGAAACACAAGGAATTTGTTGCATATGTTCTCAGTAATGTAAAAAAAGACATTCATCAAGAATCATAAGTTGCAACACTTTGTGATAGTCATAGGATACTAAATAAGCAATCAAATCATACTAGGAAACTAAATAAAAGAATATAAATTGTAAAGATACAAGCAACAAGGTTATAGTAATAACTGTGAGGAGATAGGTAATAGGAAGGATGAGAAGAATAATAGTAATACAGTTTTAGTAAATAGTTTGACAGTTTTGTTGGAATTAGTTGTTTAGCAGAGTGATGCCATGGGGAGAGGGGGAAGTGTCCTTGTGTTTAGTTGTTCTGGTATGCAATGCTTTATAGTGTTGTTTTTAGGGTAGAAGTTGAAACAATTTATGTGAGGGGTCTGTAAATATTTTCACGGCCCTCTTTTTGACTCATGCAATATACGGATCTGCAATCAAAGGCAGGTTGGTAGCAATTGTTTTTTTATGCAGTTCTTATTATCTTGTTTGGGTTGCAGAGCCAAACCAGACAGTTATAGATGTGCAGATGACAGACTCAATAATTCTTCTCTAGAGGAAGAGACACAGACAGACAGACAGACAGACAGACAGAAAGACAGAGGGATAACCAGCATCAATAGCTTAATTTCAAAGCCCAAACCAAGAAATGAGTAAAAGTTATCTGAGTCAATTTTATATCCTAACAAAATATAAAATAGCATTTAAACTTAAACTCATTTAAACTCATCTCAGACATTTAGATCCCATTCCAATGTGTGAGACATAGGGTGAGAACTTTCAAGTTCTTTTTCTTTAGCACTTGTTTCAAAATGATTACAGTTAAAAAAAAACCTTCACTAGAAATCAAAGGAAAGAGACTTTGCCGCATTTTTAACTGTTGCATGTTCTCAATAGGACATAAAGTCACCTCCTTTCTCCTGTAGAAATTTCAACACTCAGTTCATTGAACTTACCAAACATTACAACAACATTTGAGGCAAAAGCCAAGCAGTTCTCTGAAATGAGTCCTGAGTTACACAAACATTTTTCGAAGGCCTTGCAATTTCTCAGAATCTGTACTGTTATGTATTGAATATACAAGTTGTGTTATAAGCCCTGCTATAGTGAAGCTAATCTTTAGATGACCCTAACTGTTAACTTCAACTGTTTTGGAGGGAAACTTAAAACATTCATATTTGGGTGGGCTTTTTAAAGGGTTATAATTGGTTAAGGTCCTGTGGGCCCAGAATATAAATTACAGGGATTTGCCTGCAGTTCCTCAGTTCCAGTTTTGAGCCAATAAATGCTGTTGTACGTATGTATGCTGGTCTGTTCTTGCCTACTGAAGCCCACTACACAATATGTACTTTACTGTTAGCATATCTAGAACACATGTTTGAACTGAAAATCTTCAAAGTTGACAAGTTACCAGGAATAACTTGTCCTCCTTGTCATAACTGCCATCTGTACTTAGTGAAAAACCACCACTACTTTATGTTCCCTGTTTAGAATAGCACCTATGCTTTTTTTTTCTACGCAGTGAATAAATCATCTGACTTTTTATCTTCAAACTTATTTGTTTGTTACATCAGTTTCTGGAAATATCCTGGCTGCCAATTCATTGCCACTGTCATACCAAATAGCTACTTTTACTATTAGCACACAAACCAATGAACAACCTGGAAAATCTCCGGGTGCGCTTCAAGGTGCTACTTGCCACCCATAAAGCCCTCCATGGTAGTGGATCTGGATACTTGAGAGACCGCCTACTGCCAATTACCTCCACACGACCTATTAGATCTCACTGGTTAGGCCTCCTCCGAGTCCCATCTGCCGGTCAATGTCGACTGGCAACTACGCGGAGGAGAGCCTTCTCGGTGGCAGCTCCGACCCTGTGGAACGATCTCCCCATGGAAATTCGTACCCTCACCACCCTCCAGACCTTCCGCACAGCCCTCAGAACTTGGCTATCCCGTCAGGCCTGGGGTTAAGACTACAACCCGCCCGAATAGTATGAATGTTGTGTTTTAATTATGTATTTGTTTTATATGTTAAAAGTTTGTCTCCCCCCCCCACCTTTTTAAGTTGTAAGCCACCCTGAGTCCCCCCAGGGAAAAGGGCAGCATATAAATAAACTTTAAATGAAAATGAAAAAATGAAATGAAAAGTGTTCTGTTCATGCTATCCGTTGGATTAAGACCTCATTTCCGCTTAGGAGAATTATAAACTTTTGGCTTTCTGCATTTGTCCCGTGCCTCGTTGTATCTGTTCCATTTTGCTTTATTAACTCTGTCACAAGATATTCAAAGTTCAAAACAAATGCTACAAAAACAATATAGATATTGCTTCTGGAGGCAGATTTATAAATGCTTTTGCCCTTTGAAAAATTTGAGAAAGTAAATGCAATTTCTAAGGTTTTTTTTTTCTAGAATTTCCACTTTAGAATAATGAAAGGATGTTTCTGAAAAATAGTGTTCTGGATAGCAATTCAATTCAATCTCTAAGCAGTCCTGTAAAGTCTACCCATCCCATTTAAAAAACTAGGTTTTAGAGGTGTAACAAAAACCAGACCAACTAAAATCACTTCAGAATATTTTTCATCTTTAATATAACGTATCAGCTGTGAAATTTAATTGAAAAACAAATTGAAATCTTTTAGGAGGAAAATGAACCATAAAAAAAATTAACAACATGTTGCCTAAGTGTGCAAACCCTCTTATAGGTAGGGATTTTGTAGTGTTCACAATTAACCAATCACATTCAAACCTATGTTAAATAGTAGTTAGTACACATCTGCCATCAATTCAAGTGACTCTTATCACACCTATATAAAATTCAGTTGTTCTAGTAAGATTTTTCTGACATCTACTCAGTTGCCTTCTACAGTAAAAACCATGGTCTGCAAAGAGCTTACAAAGTATCAAAGGGGTCTCATTGTTGGAAGATGTCAGTGTAGAAAAAAAATCCAGCGCTTTAGATATACCATGGAAAACAGTGAAGATAGTTATCAACAAGTGGAGAAAATATCACATACCAATGACATTACTAAGAACCGATTATCCTTCCAACATTAATGAAAAAACAAAAAGAAAACTCATCCAGGAGACTGCCAAGAGACCTACAGAAAATTTAAGCAGCTGCAAGAACTGGTTGTGCACTACATGTGACAACAATCGACTGTATTCTTCATATGTTTGGACTCTGAGGGTTTGGTGCCAAATGAACCTTTTTAATACACAGAAAAACTTCCAGTCCCAGCAGGGACGTGCAGTCAGGGGAGGCAGAGCTTCACCACTGTCATCATGAAAAGAAAAAAAATGTAAAAGGAGAAGGCTGAGCTAGTTGCTGCCAGAGTCACAGTAGATGACTCTGCTTAGTGCTTAACTGTTTAAAAAAGCCTCTGAAAAAATGCCCTCTACAGGAGGAGGTAGGAAAACCATGTGCCTCATCTAGTCTCATTTTATGATCACTCGAGCAGAGTTAAGCAAGGGTTAAAAGCCAAAAAATTCCTGATGTAGATGAGGTACGTGGTTCTCTTGCCTCCTCCTGTAGAGGCCGTTTTTTAAAGAGGCTTTTTTAAACAGTTAAGCAGAGTCATCCATAGCAACTCTGGCAGCAACTAGCCCAGCCTGACCTCAGCTCTTGCCTTTTTCCTTTTATATTTTCATAATGGCAGGCAAGAGCAGAGTTGAAATCCTCTGTGAAACAGCTTGAAAAGAAAAGGTACATTTATGTGTGGGTCAGAGGGAGGGGGAGGAATTCAACTTAACTTTGTGTGTGTGTGTGTGTGTGTGTGTGTTTGTTTGTTTGAGATGAGTGAAGAGAGGGAAGGGGATAGGAGAGGCAGGGAGGGCAGTCCGCCAGCTCAGGCGGTTGAAATTCACTTTGTTTCGGCCGCCTCTGTGTCTTTCACCAGCCTGTGCTGGCGGGCTGCCACTTTCTTTTGCCTGCCTGTCAGAGCTCAGGCGGGCGAACGAAAGAAAGTGCTTTAGACAGTGGGATGTCGGGGGAGAGGACTGCTTCACCAGCCATAAACCTCACCGCACATCACTGAGTCCCAGCTACATTTTGCAAAAACCTACATCAAGTCTGACAAAAGCATGTGGGAAAATGTGCTTTGATCTGATGAGATGAAGGTTGAATTTTTTGGCTATAATTCGAAAAAAAGTATGTTTGACACAAAAACAACACTGTATAAAGGCACAGCATATTTACAGTGAAGTTTGATGATGGCAACATTATGCTTTGAGGTTACTTTTTTTCAACTGGAAGAAACGTTTTAGACAAGATGATAAAAATTGTGAATATTTCCAAATATCAATTTTGAAACAAAACCTCCAGGCCTCTGCTAAAGTGCTGAAGATGAAAAAGAATTTCATATTTCAATACAATAACAACCCAAAGTATATCACTAAATCAACAAAATAATGGCTTCACCAGAAGAAGATCAAAATTCTGGAATATTCCAGCCAGACCCCAGACCTAAATCGACTGAAAATCTGTGGGATGACCTGAAGAATCTGTGCACAGAAGATGTTCTTACAATCTGACAGATTCGGAGTGGGCAGAATTCCCAAGGCAAAATGTGTCATGCTGATAGGTTCCTACCCCAAAAGACTGGATTCTGTTATAAAATCAAAAAGTACTTCAATAAAGTATTATTTTAAGGGCGTGCACACTTATGCAAACATGTTATTGTAAGTTATTCATTTTTATTTTTACCCCTAAAAGATTTGTTTGTTTTTCAATTGAATCATACAGCTTACATATGTTATATTAAAGGTGAAAAAATTCTGAAGTGATTTACCGTGGGACCTCAGGTCACAAATGGTTCTAATCATGACCAAATCGGGTGCCAACCAAAAAATCTGCTAAATGTTTCACTCTGTTCACGAACACACCTTCGGATGGCAATCAAACAGCCGCAGCTATTTTCCCTGTCACAGCTATTTCTCCTTCCACGCCATTTTTTGTGTGTGTGCACGCACATGAGCAGTCAGTCTTGCTTCTGGTCACGACCAAATCTGGTGTCGACCGAAATCCTGGAACGGATTACAGTCGTGACCCGAAGTCCCATTGTATTGTGGTCTGATATTTTTACATCTCAAAAAAATGGCATTTTAATAAGGGAGGGTAGACTTTCTAGATCTACTGTACATGACTACACATATGGTTAAAATAAAATAGTAATCAAGTAAATGACTTTACTGGCTTCATTAACTGTCAACACCCTGCAAAAGGGTTTTCTGCTTATCAAACAACATCTGAGGCTTTGATCACACCACAACTTTGGCTACCCCAGCAGCTGCAATTTCTTTAATGTGTTCTGCCTCCCCTCCCCTTTATAACTGCAAGTCATGTGACAAGAGAGTTCCTTACATGATATCCATATTTGCAGTATTTTCAGGGAAGGTGTTACATTCAGTCAATTATATTTCATGCATTTCTTCTCTTTTTGTCCCTTATGCCCTTCCCTCTCTGAGACATGTTGGACAAATGAAGGATTAGCTAGGGCAAACATTTGTTCTGAAGTGTT
Organism: Thamnophis elegans; assembly: GCF_009769535.1. Taxonomy (NCBI): domain Eukaryota; kingdom Metazoa; phylum Chordata; class Lepidosauria; order Squamata; family Natricidae; genus Thamnophis; species Thamnophis elegans. The sequence goes on from NC_045548.1 coordinate 43,596,610, forward strand.
ATTTGCTCAAAGAGGTTGTTCTAGGGCACTTGGAAGATAAAGGTTGCTGGAATTGGATATGTCTATTTTAATCAAAAGAAGGACTAGGAGAGACATGATAGCAGTGTTCCAGCATCAAAGGGGTTGCCACAAAGAAGAGGGATTCAAGCTATTCCCCAAAGGACCTGAAGGCAGGACAAGAAGCAATGGGTGGAAACTAATCAAGGAGAGAAGCAACCTAGAACTAAGAAGAAATTTCCTGATAGTTAGAACAATTAATCAGTGGAACAACTTGCCTCCAGAGGTTGTGGGTGCTCCAATACTGGAATTTTTCAAGAAGAGATTGGATAACCATTTGTCTGAAATGGTATAGGGTTTTCCTGCCTGACCATGGTGTTAGACTCGAACACAGGTGTCAAACTCACAACATCACATCATCACATGACATATTGTGACTTTTTCCTCTTTGCTAAACCAAGGGTGGGCATAACGAGCACAGGACGTATCGAGCACAATGGCCACAAGTTGACACCCCTAGACTAGAAGACCTCTAAGGTCCCTTCCAAGTCTGTTCTATTCTATTCTATTTTAAATATGGTAAAAAAGCTATATAAAATTCTAATGCAAAAAAGCCAATGGCCTACTGCTGATGTCACTGCCCTAAATTCCTCTTTCTACCCGCAAATAGTGCTTTAAAACAACACATACCTCGCTGCCCCCAATACTGCCCTTTTCTTTTCTTCATTCAATTAAATTGAGAATTCACTAACCAAACCACAATTTATCAGAAAAAAATAAGAGAAATTAGGGAGCCTACAGATTATTATAGGAGCTCCACCAATACTGAGCAGCTTACCAGAGAAAGAGAGTCATACTAAGAACGAGGAACTCTTTTCTACCTGGGATTCAGTTTTACGATATAAAATTGAATTTTGAACTGACCTAATTTGCAGAGCTAATCTCTGAAAAATAGTTGTCTATTGAAATGTGCACCATATTCCACCAAACACACCACCACCCCTTCCCAACATAACACTTCCCCTCTCAAAAAGTCATCCATATGACTGCACCTACTTTGCTCTGTTCTTTTCATAACAGAAACTTGGACAATGTGTGAAGTGCATGGATTTTTTAAATATACAAACTTGGAAGATTTAGTCGAAAACAGCTTTGCTCCTATTTAAAGACACTTGCTCTTTTGCATAGGGCTCTGCATTCACTATGGTTTCCATGGTTAAATGTAGCAGATTTACATATTGGCTTGCCAATTGTCTCTTTACAACCATAGTAAGTCAATGACATCATTTATTAGAGAGATAAATGAGAGCAATTAAGCATCATGACTCTAGCTACTGAAAGTTTCTGGAATGAGAGTGTTATTAAAATGACAAAGTGCCCAGCAGAATCTTGTGAAGACATGTTATTTAATTCCCCAATTCTTAGCTGGTTGGATGACCTCTGATAGCCTTTTGAAAGGTATGTTGTTTACACACATAAGTACGAAATGGCAGGCAGGAGTGACTAATGAATTATTTGATGTTAAAAGAGCTGTAATTTTAAAGACAGGCAGAATACATAAGAAAAAATATATTTCATTCAAGTATGTATAGACTATGCTTAAAACTCATTCAAAGACATATAAATTATATGATCAGAAATAAATAGTGGACTGCCTATTATACCCTAAGGTTGCTCCTGGCTGTGATTACTTTTGCTTTTTGTAAGTTTTAGGCTGTTACAGCAGAAAGTGGAGGAGAAAACAAATCTGTTTTGACTGCATTGAAATTCCCATAAAAACTTTTATCATGAGAGCCAGTGGGAAATTCTGTTGAAGTCTACCCATCTTAGAAGGGCTGAAGTTGAGAAATACTGATATTAGTCTTCAGAATGATAAATAGATGCAAGGGAACATGTATAGCAGTGTTGGTGAACCTTTTCATACCAAGTGACAAAATGGGACCGCGCATATGTGTGCCAGAAACCAAAAGAGCAGCCACCCGGTGAACATGCATGTGCCGGGAAGATTATCTTCTGGATTCCAGAGTGTGCATGTTCACTGACCATCTGGTCTTCTGGTTTCTGGCATGCATGCACACGCAAAGACCAGCTCATGCACACCAGACAGCTGCTCTTCTGGTTTCCAGCACTCTCATGCATATGAAGACCAGTTGGCCAGCATGCCAGAACCCGGAAGAGGAACGGGTGACAGCTCACGTGCCTGAAGAGATGGCTCTGCGTGCCATTTCCGGCACACATGCCATAGGTTCACCCTCATGGAGGCATAGCATCTAAACATGAAAATGTGTGCTCTGATAAGGAACAAAAGAAATGTTCAAGTATTTGGAGCAATAAAAACAAGTTCCCTACTGAGCATTTTGTCTCTTTTCAGTGGCACTGTAATCTAAGGTCTTTATTCTTTTAATATTAAACAAGAAAATGGCTTTGCTCCATTGCATTATGGAATGTAATATTCTACACAAACTTTACTTAGCTAAAAATATACAATACACAATTCCATGAGATCCTGATTGACTTTATAGAAAATAGCTCTTTATTTGATTTAGATTTTGTTAGATATCAGTTCTAACTACAGTGGTTTCCACCAAGGCCCTTTGTTCCAGTGGGAACAGAGGTGTAATCATAATCATATTGGTCGAAGGGTCTGACAGCTCCCTATAAAAGGGCTGCTGTCAGACTCAACCTTCGCTGGATTGTTCTCACTTGTACTCAATAAAGAGCTGTTGTTACCGTTAACCCTGTGTGTGCCTATCCATTACCCAATCCAACACTGCCGACGAGGGTGGGATTGGAAGACAACTAGGTGAAGCAAAAAGAGTGTAGCAATCCAGCAAGTACATCCAACCCGGAGCTTAGCATGGCTTCAAGCAGCCATTTTTGAGCGGCAAACTCAAATTGCCCTCTGTACACAAAATGGCTATGCATGCCCCACCGACTCTGTATGACCTAGTCACTGAGCACTGGGAATCGTACATGCTACAATTTGACTGCTTCCTCGAGGCAAACAACCTCATGGGCCTTTCTGAAGGCCACAAGAAGAACATGTTCCTCGGATATTGTGGCCTGGAAGTGTTCGAGGCAGTGAAAAACCTTTCTGAGCACACAGCGCTTCAAGCAGTCGCCTGGTCCGTGCTGCAGCAGATGCTAAGGACCCATTATACATCCAATCCATCCAAGCACGTTCACCAGCATGAGTTTAACATCAGAAACCAGAAAGAGGACGAGTCGATTAATGAGTATGTTGTGGCGCTTCACAAGGCTGCAGCGTACTGCAAATTCCGAGACCTGGACGAGCTGATTCTGGACCACATAATTTGCGGCATGTGGAACATTACCCTGCAGAGGAGGTTTTCACTAAATCTAACCTCACTCTGCAGATTGCCTTGGACGAGGCCAGGGTGTTTGAATCAGCCGCCAAATCTACTGAGACTTTGCAGCACCAAAGCATTCCACAAGACGTGTGAAAGAGTACACATGTACATCGTGAGGCAGCAGAGCCCTAGAGCTCAGAAGGCGAGGAAGATGACAGCTGCTGCATGCACAGTAGCCACTCCCAGCTGGCGTGCAAATTCAAATCACCTCTCCCACCTTGCGCTAGCTGCGGAGATCATGTCAGATCGGCTTGCCATTTCCGTGACACAACCTGCCTGCACTGCGAGCAACAGGGGCACATTGCCAAGGTGTGCCGGAGCGAATTCCCTGCCACTACCTGGCAGCCTAGAACACACAAACTCCAACAGAAGCCTAACCCAGGGGCCTGGCAGAAGCAACCATGGTGCTCAGAGGGAGACAATAGAGTCACCTACCATACGTCAATCGGCCAAGTCCGCACCAGGTGGCCCAAAAAGCTGAAGGTCACAGTCCTTATTGAGGACTCTCCATGTGAGATGGAGATCGACACTGGGTCATCGCTGACCATCATGCCATGGTCTACCCTTAAGCAGGCTATCCCTAGCCTACAGAAGCAGCAACTATGCACCCCTGACATCTGCCTATGCGATTACCAGGGAAACCGGGTCCCCATTGTGGGCCAAGGCACCTTTCAGGTGAAATTCAAGCAGTTCAGTGGGAAACTCCCAGTGACAGTGGTCAGCGACAACCTGCAGAGCCTCCTAGGGCTAGATTGGTTCTAAGCCCTGGGCCTAGAAGTGACTGGTATCAACGCCTTGAAGGATGACGGTGCTGAGGCCATCTTTAAGAAGTTCGAGGACGTCTTCGGCACCAGTCTGTGTAAGTCTGTGGGGACTCCAATTTCCTTTAGTTTGGACCCAACATAGCCCCAATTAAGCTAAACATGGACAGGGAGATCAAAGAATGGGTGGCCACTTGCAGACCGTGCCAGGAGTCCAGACTAGCTCCCCCAGAGGCGCCCACTAAGGAGTGGGAGCAACTCAAGCACCATGGTCTAGGGTGCACATTGACTTTGCTGCCCCAGTTCATCGCCAGACATTTCTCATAGTTGTGGACGCCTGCTCAAAATGGTTAGAGGTAGTCCTGATGACCTCCACTACGGCAAAAGCGGCCATCAAGGTGCTATGGAGACTTTTCTCCATGCACGGCCTGCTCGACGTCTTGGTCTCAGACAATGGGCCCCAATTCACGGCCATGCAATTTGAGACCTTCCTAGCAGCTCAGGGAATCAGGCATGCCCTGGTCGCGCCATTCCATCTGGCCTCCAATGGTGAGATCTGGAAAAGAGGCCCTCTCTAGGAGGGGCCCGGGAGATTGGCAAACATGGGTTGATCACTATTTGCTAATTCAGCACATCACACCCAGTGCCACTACAGGGAGAAGCCCCTCCAAGCTTTTCATGGGTCCCCGGGCTAAGGTCCCACTTAGAACAGCTACACCCCAATTATTCTTCCTCATCGCCCCCAGACTCCACAAGCAAGATTTGGACATTTAGCATAGGGGATTTGGTATACACCCATAACTACACCGGGGGAACTCTGTGGATTCCTGTCACAGTGATAGGCATCACCGGCCCTCGCTCTTACCTCTTAGAGCTCAAAGACAGTAGGAATTGGAGAAGGCATATTGACTAACTCCATGGCCACCTCTCCAACTCCACTCTTAGACAACCAGAGGTAACTTCTGCCTGAGTTAGCCAAAGCCCTACCCAAACGAAGCAAACACTCACTCCTTCCATGGGTAGCTCAAGTCCAAGAGTACCGGGAAACTTATCTGCTTTGTTGCAGGCCCACAGTGAGCTCTGAGTGAACCGGCTCTAGAAGCTCCAGCCATGGCCTGTGAAAGTTTCCAGGAGTTTCCACCAAACAGAGCTGCGGAGCAAACAGATCCGTCCGACCTGTCCAAGGAAACCCCTCCTACTGAACTGTGCAGGTCAGACAGAGCTACCCAAAAGCCTGCCTACCTGCATGACTACGTTACAAGTAGGATTGTTCCATCCAAGAGAGGAGGGGTGTTAGATATCAGTTCTAACTACACAGGTTTCCACCAAGGTCCTCTGTTCCGGCGGGAACAGAGGTGTAATCCTATTGGTCGAAGGGTCTGACAGCTCCCTATATCAGACTCAACCTTCGCTGGATTGTTCTCACTTGTTGTACTCAATAAAGAGCTGTTGTTACCGTTAAGCCTGTGTGTGCCTATCCATTACCCAATCCAACAGATTCAGAATAACTTTATTGTCACTTTGAATGTACACTAATTGGCATATATTAAAATAAAATTCCGTTTCATAAGCTTTCAAGGGTCTCCACCTCCAATATACACTACATAAACATGACTAAATAAATAAATATGCATAAACCCATATATATTATATGACACGGAGAAACAACAGTATAGTTTGGATGTGTACATGTACATGGCGAGTAAAATGAATCTTTTGAGTTTACCAGATGGATGGCATAGTGAACAAAGCTGTTACAGAATCTGGTAGTCCCGCTAGAATTTGGGTATGAAGAGTTGTCATATCCAAAAATAAGAACTGTAGAGAAATAAAAGTTTAATTCCTCAATATTATTTAGTTTCATGATATGACACTAACAGTCATAGGTCATTTTCCACATGATGGATAGATATATTGTACCTTTATTTAAGAAATTATATAAATTTCTGAATATGTACTCATATAAATCAGCACTATAACTTGCATTAATTTTTATGTACTGCTATTCCCTTTGTGCTTTTTTTTCTTTGCTTGTTGGCAATCCAACACGCCTTCATGGGAACAGGAACAGCTCTTTTAAATAAGGATAACATCAAATATATTTGTACACCAAGAAATCCTGCTGCTGTCCTAAACATTCAGGATACAGTGAGCTGGAGATAAACATAGTATGCACGTTCTTTCTATTTTAAAACTAAATGTTCATATTTTCCAATGAAAATAAGGAGGTGAACACACATATGTTGCCTATCACCTTCATCTCACCTTTGTGCAATTCTGATATAATATGGCAGAATGATTGCTACTATTTAATTAAACAGAAATCTGGATTAACTCCAGCTGCAAACCTTGTAATCTGTCATAGTGTGTTTGGGGAAAGGGGGTGTCCCCCCCGGCCCATATTTCATTTCAAGATGGAAATCTTTTTCTGTCTCCAATTGATCTGCATGCTGCAATATGGCTTCTTTGTCATTTGAATGACTTTTTTCAAGTCTTCTTTGGAGTATCAGTTAAACTCTATCTTCAGCTTCCTTTGTTTTTTTTTATAGAAATGCAAAAATACCTAGCCAATCATTTTAAAACTTCAACCATTCAGCCAAGGTCTGTTATTGAACCCAATCATCCAGAGAAATTCTTATAATACAGTCCTGTTCATGCAGAATTAGGTCCCATTGAATTCAGTGCGCATTATTTCCAGGGAAGAGAGATGAGGACTGTATAGTAAGTTATAAACATGATAGTTCTATGGATCTTTATTGGGAAATAAAACCTGCTGAATTCAACTCCTATCAGATAAGCATGCATAGAATTGCAGTTTATGTTTCAATTTACAATTTACAATCACTCAGGGAAAAAATGGTGTATGGTAATAATTCAGCCCTTGTATTTTTGCATGGGCTTCTTAGAAAGAAATGTTTGTATATACAAGGTAATTGTGAGTTATATGAATTCTCACTCAGTTCAATTGCCTTTGACAACTGAATTTGTCAAAGGCAAATTTGATTTTATTGATACTCCTTACAAATTCCACTGCAAGAAACTTCCAGGAAAAATAATTTAAACGTTTGGGTTTAGCACGACTTAAGGTTCCTTTCCAATTCTCATTTACTAAAAACAACAAGTAATAAAAAGCGCTCTGTTCTTAGTGGATCTAAGCCAATATGGATTGATTATTCCCTCTGCTATCACTGTCTCATTTGTTTCTTTGTTTCAGACCAAAACATAGAGGAAATCATTAAAGTGTAAAGATTCTTTGCTCCCAAACAAATATTTAATTTTAAATTAGCAGTTTTTCATAGAAACTAGCAAACAGCAAATTATATTCTTTTAAGTGGGATTTGCAACATCACAATACCATCCAGTCATGCCAATCTCATTTCTGGAAAACTCTATTCCATAATTTCTCCTTCATTTTCTAGCCTTTCCTTTTCTTCAGACAAAACATGATTAATTCCTCCTTTTCCCCCTAAACTCTCTCTGGATTTCTGTAATTCTGATTTACCACTTCCCCTATGTGTTAGCATCTCCCTCTTCTTAATACATGGTACTTCCCCATCCCCGGAAGATCCACACTCAGAGAATGAGTTTATGATCAGCAGGTGTAACATAAAATGACGTCTTAAGCACTGAAATTTCCACTAACAGCAGCTGAGTGCTTTACATAGGCATTTCATTTTCAAGAGGGTTAGAAATGCATCCAGACATATTCAAACATCTGTTTATTTCTTTGTTCATCTCATATAAACATTGTCACATTCCTGGGTGTACACAGGTTCATGCGCCAGCCATAGGGAGACCATTGAGTTGGGAAATTAATTCCCTTCCTAGACAAGAGATATTTAAAAAAATAATGTCAGATGGGAACAAGTAGACCTTAAGTTTTGTTAAGCAGCAATGGATGTTTTTAAAGGAAGTTTTATCTCAGATTGGGGACAGCACAATTAAGGTAGTATATTAGTAAATCAGAGACAGCTAAATGTCCCCATACAGAGATCCCCTGGGCCAAATGGAAAGTTTTTACTGGCCACAGGTTCCCTACCTGCCTTCTAATTACTTCACAAGACTAACTCTGAACATGCTTTTCAATGTAGTCAGCTGAAATGTGAAATTGTGAGTCATCAAATAGCAATAGCACTTAGACTTATATGTTGCTCCATAGTGCTTTACAGCACTCTCTGAATAGTTTACAATGTCAGCATACTGCCCCCAACAATCTGGATCCTCATTTTAGTCATTGGCTGTGGGCAGAATTAGCCTGCAATACTGCATTCTAACCACTGTGCCACCATAGTTCTTGTTTAATGTTAATAAATTCATTAGTCATCATGCAATTCTGTACAGAGAAAGTAGATATTTTTTTTAAAAATGACAAACCATGAAATGAATTCTATTTGACAGTTGTAATTAAAGGCCTGCATGAACAGTCTTTATAATAGGGCTTCTAGGGGAGTCCCTCTGCTACATCTCACAGAATGTGGATAATTAGAGGGTCCATATGATATGATCTTCTCATGGCTTTCTCTGCCGTTCTAGGAAGAAAAGATAGGATGGTGGCATTTTGAGTCATGATTGAGTGTACTGGGAGACATTTCCCTGAAAGCTTTTTGGTTAGAGAAAGTAAATTACACCAAGAATAGAACAAGAGGAAGAGCTGTGAGTTACATTTATATGCTTTTAAAATTAACTGTAAAAGAGGGATATATTTTGAACCTCAGTTTCTTTGAACTTTCATAGATTGAAAAATGAAGAAGGATGAAAACATAATTGCAGTTGGATAGAAAATCCAGTTTACAAGCACTAAAGTGGCAAATTTCCCACTAAAAGCAGTAAACAAATCAGAGGTGGTATTCAGCAGGTTCTGATCAGTTCTGGAGAACCAGTTGTGGAAATTTTGAATAGTTCAGAGAGCTGGTAAATACCACCTCTGACTGGCCTCATCCACATCTATTGTCTTGCCTCCCGAGTCCCAGTTGATCGGGAGGGAATGGAGATTTTGCAGTAACCTTCCCCTGGAGTGGGGAGGGAATGGAGATTTTGCAATCACCTTCCTGTGCCACACCCACTAAGCCATGCCCACCAAGCCATGCCCACAGAACTGGTAGTAAAAAAAATTGAATCCCACCGCTGAAACAAGTTCATTAATTTTCCCAATTTCCTGCAAAATAGATATCTTTAGTTTTATTGTCTTGAAGGATTAAGATTATCCAAAAAAATCCTCATAGTTTGTCTAGAGAGCATCAACAGCCACATCAACAGCAGACGATTGAAGGGGTCTCTAAATGAGTAATGATACCCTGACTAAAAAAAAGATTCCAACCAATTATGAAAATGACTGAAAATAGCTCTAATCAGTTATGAAAATGATTACACAAAGGTGAATAATGAAAAAAAAATAAAAGGTTCAATTGTTCAAAATATATTACATTATTTTATTATATTCTTCATATTATATTCATCCTAAATGTTTTCATTTCATCTAGCAGCGAATTTCAGCCTGCAGGTATTTCTAACCAAACTCCTAAATTAAGCTCGTTGTCAAAAACACAGATTCACTGTTAGATCGGGTAAAGGAGGCACAAAAGGCTTCAGTAAACAACAGCTCTTTATTGCAAGTCAAGTAAACATCCGGCTGGAGATCTGTCAGCTCTCTTAACCAATGAGATTCAACCTATGTTCCCACTGGAACAGAGGACCTTGGTGGAAACCTCTTGCAGTCTGTCAGTGGGGGGGGGATATCTAACACCCTCCCCTCTAGGATGGAACAATGTAACTAGTGACATAGTCACGCAGGTAGGCGAGCTTTTGCATAGTTCTGCCTGACCTGCGCAGTTCAGTCCTGGTGTTTCCTTCGCACAAGTCGGACGGACCTGTTGCTCCTGCAGATCCGTGGAACCTCCTGGAACTTTTCACAGGCTGAGGCTGGAGCTTCTGGTGTTGAATCACTAAGAGCTCACTGTGGGCCTGCATCGAAGTCAGATAAGTCATCTGACATTCTCGGGTTTTCCTCAGGACTTTATTTTGTGTGTAGCTTCTTTCGGTTTGTGCAGGAATTATGTTTGGCTGTCTAAGCATTGAGTTAGACAGGTGGATATGGAGTTGGTCGATATACCTTCTCCAGTTTCTACCATCCTCGAGTTTTACTGTGTACAATTGAGGACTGGTAATGCCAATTATAGTTGCGGAAATCCATAACATTCCCCCAGTATAATTGTGTGCATGTACCAAATTTCCTATGTTGAAGGACCTGACTTTGCTAGTGGAGTCAGGGGGTGTTGAGGTGGAATAATTTGGGTGTAGCCAGTCTAGGTGAGACTTAAGGCGGTGGCCCATGAGTTTAGCTGGGCTTCTTCCAGTGGTCGCACTGGGTATGATGTGTTGTATGAGTAAGTAGTGATCAATTTATGTCTGCCAATTGGCTGGGCCCATCCTATTTAGGGCTTCCTTTGTGGATCTTACCATTCGTTCTGCCTGGCCATTGGAGGCCAGATGGAACAGAGAAACCTGGGCATGTCTGATTCCCCGAGCTGCTAAGAATGTTTCGAATATCATGGCCGTGAACTGGGGCCCATTGTCGGAGACTAATACATCGGGGAAACCATGCGTGGCAAATAGTTTCTGAAGTACCTTGATGACTGATTCCGCTGTAATGGAACTCATTCAAGACTATTTCTAACCATTTAGAAAATGCACCCACGACTATGAAGAAGGTTTGATCATGGACTGGTCCAGTGAAATCAATGTGTATTCTGGACCAAGGTGCTTGCGGGCACTCCCATTCCTTGGTGGGTGCTTCTGGGGGAGCCAGTCTGGACTCAACAGGGTGTGCATGTGGCTACCCATTCTTGTATGTCCCTGTCTATGTTAGGCCACCAAACATAACTCCTTGCTAGAGACTTCATTTTAATGATCCCCGGGTGCCCTACTTGCATTGCTTCTAGGACTGCTATGCGCAATTGTTTGGAATGACTACCCTGTCCCCCCACAACAAACAACCATTAATAACCGACAATTCATCCCGCTTGGAAAGATACATTTTGAATTCAGTCCCAACAGGCCCCTTGAGCCACCACTCCACCCCTAGTTCAAAATTTGTTTTATTATGGGGTCCTTTGCTGAGTGGTGTGCAACGTCACTGGATGAGACAGGTCCGGTTTCCAGGCAGATGATAAGGAGGACCAATGTCTTGGGGTTGGGGTCATCAAGAACTTCAGGCAATGGGCAGTGGCTCAAGGCATCTGCATGCCCTATTGTGGTGCCCGGTCGGTGGATGAGGCGGTAGGAATAGGCTGGCAGAAATATTGTCCATCTAGTTATCCAGGGAGATAGTGATACTGGGGTGGGTATCCAACCAGCAAACCTAGCAATGGCTTGTGGTCTGTGATCAGTTCAAAATCCCAGCCATAGAGGTACTCGTGGAATCTTTTTACTCTTGCTACTGCAGCCAAAGCCTCGCGGTCCAATGGCTGTAGTTCCACTCAGCAGCGGATAGTGTCCTGGAGTAAAATGCAATGGGGGCTTCAGCACCATTTGGCATGCGGTGGCTAAGGACTGCGCTGACACCAAAAGGGAAAGCGTCACTGGTCAACACCAAAGGCAGAGTCTGGTTGTATTGTACTAGGAATGAGTCTGCTGATAAGAGTCTTTTTATGGTGGTGAATGCGATGGCCTTGTTTTTGCCCCAGGACCATTTTGTGTTCTTGGCTAGGAGGCGATGTAGTGGTTCAGCAACTGTCTCTTTCTGTTTGAGAAAGACGCTGTAGAAGTTAAGGAGGCCGAGGGACGCCTGTAGTTCAGTCTGATTTCGAGGTGTGTGGGCTTCCTTAATGGCTTTAATTTTTTGTGAGGTCGGGTAAATCCCAGATGTATTGATCATGTACCCTAGAAATTCGACTTTTGGTACATTGATTTTACATTTTTCTTTTTTAAGGTGGAGGGCCTTGTCCCTGATTCTAGCCAAAACTGTTCATATGCATTTAAAAAGTTGTGCTTCGTTTGCAGCTGATACTGAAATGTCATCAAAATAGGGGATGACTCCTAGAATCCCCTGCAAAAGTTGTTCCATTACGCTTTGGAACAGTCCAGGAGCGACACTAACACTGAATTGCAGGCGGTTGCATTTGACTGCACCTCTTTGTGTCACAATGGTTTGGACCGCCGCGGTAGTGCCATCTACTGGCAATTGTTGGTATGCCTGTGCCATATCTAATTTTGCAAAGATTTTTCCCGGACCGAGGGAATGCAATAGGTGTTGTACAACAGATACAGGGTAAGCGCTTTGTTGTAGCGCTTTATTAATTGTGCATTTATAGTCTGCGCAGATTTGTACAGACCCATCAGCTTTGACAGATGTCACAATTGGCATCTCCCAGCGTGCATGATTGACTGGTTCTAAAATGCCCTGGCTCACAAGCTTATTGATTTCTTTGTCAAAGGTACTCTCCTGGGCTTAAGCCTGATTGGGGCTATTGTGGGGTCTAAGCTAAAGGAAATGGGGGTTCCTTTGTACTCACCCAGATCGGTGCTGAAGACGTCCTCTAACTCCTTAAAAATGGCTTCAACAGCGGCTTCAGCAGCGGTTTCAGCAATGTCCTCCTGCACGGAGTTGACTCCGGTCACTTCCATTCCCAGAGCTTGGAACCAATCAATCCCCAGCAGGCTCTAAAGATCGTCTCTGACCACCATCATGGGGAGTTTTTTGCAGAATTTCTTTTGGCTTACCCAGAAAGTGCCTTGGCCCACGATGGGGACCTGGTTCCCCTGGTAGTCACGTAGGCGAACATTGGGGCTTCTGAGGTGTCTCTTTTGTATATTGGGGATCATTTGCTTCAGGACTGACCATTAAATTATGGTCAGTGACAACCCGGTGTCAATCTCCATTTCGCATGAAGAGTCCTTGATGAGGACAGTGACTTTCAGCTTTTTTGGGCACCCAGGGCGGCTTCGTATGGCAGAAGTGAGGTTGGCAATTCTATCGTCTCCCTCTGAACCCCTTGAGTACTTTTGCCAAGTCCCTGATTTGGGTTGCTGTTTGTGGTTTTGGCTCCCTATTGGTTGTCCTGCGGTCGCAGGATAAGCACTGTGGCACACCTTGGCGATGTGCCCTTTCTGCTCACATAGCTGTAAAATGGTGTTGCAGAAATGGCAGGATGATCAGACATGGTCTCCTCCATAGCTGGCACAGGGCAAATTTGGGGAATTGAATTTCCGCGCCGGCTTTGTTTGGCTACTGCATATGCGGTAGCTGTCTTCCTACTCGCTCTCAGAACTCTCGGGCTCTGTGGTCTCGCAGTGGATGCGGGTTCTTTTCCATGCATCTGAAGGTGCGCTGTAGTGCTGGAGGGTCCCCACTGATTGGGTTGTGGACTCAGATGCTCTCGCTTCATCTAGTGCGATCTGCAGAGAGAGGTTGGATCTTGCCAGGAGCCTTCTTTGCAGATTGAGATCTCGCACCCCCAAAATTATGCGATCTAGAATTAAGTCATCCAGTTCACGGAACTCACAGTAGGCTGTGGCTTTTTGGAGAGCCATCACGTATTTGTTGATCGATTCATCCTCCTTCTGGTTCCGTATATTGAACTGGTACCAGCGAACATATTTAGATGGCTTTGGCGGGTAGTGGGTCTTCAACGTTTGTTGTAGTACAGACCAGGATACTGCTTGTAGAGGGGTTGGCTCTCAAAGTTTTTTTGCCATCTCGAATACCTCCCAGCCGCAGTATCCTAAGAACAAGTTCTTTTTCCAGGCTTCTGGAACGCCATGAGATTATTCGCTTCTAGGAAACACTTGAATCGTAGCATGTACTATTCCCAGTATTCTATATGGAGTTGGTGGGGCATGCATGGTCATTCTGGTTCTTTCTGGGTGTTCAGCGATGGCTAGCTTGATGCCTCACGGAATGCTCCGGGATGTACTTGCAAGGCTTCGCTCTCTTTGTTTGCAAGGCTTCACTCTCTTTGTTTGCCTAATTGCCTTCCAATCCCATCCTCGTCGCCAGTGTTAGATCCGGTAAAAGGGGCACAAAAGGCTTCAGTAAACAACAGCTCTTTATTGCAAGTCAAGTAAACATCTGACTGGAGAATGGTCGGGCAGCATCCACTTTTAAAGGGATCTGTCAGACCTCTTAACCATTGACATTCGCTACCTAGAGATAATTTTTATTGTTGTTTTCCCTCATTATCATAGTGATGTAGTTCTATACTTCTGAAATAGCGGTTCTAGCTTCTATGAAGGACAGAATGAAAACTGGAAAAGGGATAAAACTAGTCCTTGTGCTTAAAGCTTGCAGATAAAATTTTATCAATGTTCCTGTTATAAACTGACAAACAGAGAGCTCAGTAAGGTCAAGTTGTACATGCTTGAACTGACATGCCAATCTGCCAGCAGTCATATGGTTTTCATATGGCACCACTCCACAGATGCCAGGAAAAATGTGAGAACTTTCTGGCTCATTTCATTTCCTTTTTCTGAGTACCATGTTTTCCTGTGTAATATATGTACATATGTGTATGTGTGTATCTATGTGTATGACTATTACACACACACATACCAATAAAGAGAGATACAGAAAGATATGTATATCCATATGCAGTTTTTATTTGGAGTTTAAAATGAACAATTCCTTTCTTTGAAACAATGAGACATTTATAAAAGTGATCAAAATACACCCATGATCATATTTTGCTTGTACTGAGACTTGGAAACATCACAGGCATTTTATTGTGTCTGTTTAAAGAGGGGGAGGAATCAAAACAAAACCCTGTTGACCCTCCAATAAGGAAATTTAGAAATATCTGCCAGATTGAGAATTTATTAACATTTCAGGAACTGACCAATGTGTAGACGCAACACCACAGTTGTTACTTTCATCAACAAGTCAACAATGTCACAGCTCCATTTCACAGAACAACGTGATCCAATTGCATTTGTTAAATAGACCATAATGATTTACTAAAACTCAAAATTCAGAAATTGTTAAGAAATATGTATTGCTACAGTTGATCGGCTAAAGAGCTGTTAAAATCTTTTGTGTCACATCCAATGCACTTCACATTTGTTTGCTTCCTTCTCTTTAAAGAATAAAAAAGAACATATACATACATTATTATTATTTTTCAAAATAAGATTTAATCCTATAAACTAAGCAGATGCTTTAATATAATGCCCATGTTGTCATTAAAAGTACCTTTTTATAAGGCGATTAAATAAAAGACAAAACATCCTTACACCTCTTTATAAGTGTTTAAGTATTTGGACATTTTTTTCTAGGAAGATAACTGGCTTTCAGGGACACAATGAAGATTATTTTTTTCTGAGCCAATATTACTGTACAATGCCTAGAAAAATGCTATGAAAGATTCAAGTAGAATTAGTCCAAATAGGTTCTCTACAGTGATGTGCAGTCAGGTGAGGCAAGTGGGGCACAGCCCCACCTCTCATCATGAAAAGAAAAAAAACATAAAAGGAAAAAATAAATTTACCATTGAACTAGTCAGGTGAGAGCTTGCAGTGAGGCTTAGCCAGCTCAGCCTCTCAGGCGACAGCTGAGGTGAGGCTGAACTAGCTGCTGACGACTCTGCTTAACTGTTTAAAAAGCCCCTAAAAAAGCACCCTCTACTATGAGGCAGGAGAACTGCATGTCTCACTTAGACTGACTTTTTAGGCATTTTATGATCACTATGTGTGGAACGTGTTTCTTGTGCTGAGCGATCATAAAACGCCTAAAAATTCAGACTAGGTGAGGAAAGCAGTTCTCCTGCCTCAAAGTAGAGGGTGTTCCTTCTTCCTGTGACTCAGCGGCAGCAGGGTAAGTGACAGCCACAGAGCGCGACTCATTCTGGATTACTGATGGTGGAGGTGTGGGCTCCCAGCTGCTTTCGCTGCTTCCTAGAGTGCCGAGAACCTTTGCACTCTCCTCCCCCATTAGCCCCAAAAGCCATTTCTTGACAAAGAAGCCTAAGCAAAGGAGGTCTGGGCGGAAGAAGAGGGAAACCTTAGTGAGGGCTGCTGGAGCTGCATTGCCCCACTGGGACTTCTGCCTCTCATGCCGTGCTTTGCAGCCACTGCAGCCCCACGCAGACCTCTTCAGGATGATGGGTAATCTGGTTCTGGGGATTTCTCCCCCGCGCCAAAAAAGACTGAGCGTGGCGCTTTCTTGCACATTTTTGGAAAGCCCCCCCACCCCCCATTGCCCGAACGTGTGTGAATGAAGGAGGCTGCAGGGCAGGCTCATTTGCTTCAGCTATCTCCTTTTGTTCTCCATCTGCCTCACAAAACAAGATGCCTAGCCGAGGCAAATGAGTCTGCCCTGCAGCCTCCTTCATTCCTTCCTTCTACCAGCGCCCACCAAAGTGTTCCCAAAGCGTTCTCATATCCCAGATTAGGAGATCCCAGGTGATTGCAGACAGAATGAAGAAAAAGAGAAATAAATTCCCCCCTGCAATCTCTTGGA
Source organism: Thamnophis elegans (assembly GCF_009769535.1). Classification (NCBI taxonomy): domain Eukaryota; kingdom Metazoa; phylum Chordata; class Lepidosauria; order Squamata; family Natricidae; genus Thamnophis; species Thamnophis elegans. The sequence goes on from NC_045548.1 coordinate 43,613,187, forward strand.
TGTAACTCTAAGCTATTGTCCATGTGACTGACTTGATTGGCCAGTGGGATGAGTGGATTCCAAAAGGAATCTGTTCATCCATTTAGACCCTGGACAGATAAGATTTATCCCTAAGCAGACATAGTTTTCATAGGGTTAAAACAATCCCCTTAGTTAGTTGTATCAAGGGGACTTTTGACCATGGAGTTAATTAATCAGTTTTCTGTCCCAAGACGACATTGAAATTGCAGAGAAGCCAAGTAGAAATGAAGCCACCACCTCCACCCCCAACTATATGACAAAATGAGCAAAATCAAATCTACTTAGACTGGGAAAACAGAAGGATTATTTAGCACAGCAAACATCAGCATGGATAGCTGGGGAGATATATAGGACATGCTTTATTGCAGCTTACTATTCTCTACGACGTGATGGTAAGATATGTGAGATATCACATTTTGGCAAAGCGTTTCCCCTGCTCGGCTGCCATCACTGTCGCCACACCCTCTCTGGATGCTCACCCGGTGCCCAGGCACCGGCCTGAGTGATAGCAAGCGATGACGGTGGTGGCTACTGCTCCTGGGCTATCCATGGGTCCCCCTGCTCAGCGGGCAGTGACCCGACTCCCCTGCCACTGCCGCCGCAGCACCTCTCACTTGTAGAACTGAGACGGGGAAGAAAATCATGAGATGTAAAGCCACAGACTCTCATTCCCAATTTCATTGGTGAGCCTAAATATTATGTGTGAATTTCACTGAAACCTGCCTTTTAAAAAAGCAATTTATTCATTTATTTAAAACTATTCATCATTTTTACCACTTAAACAATACCAACTCGTAGGATAAAATAGTAAATAATAAAAATTATTTATTCATTTTTATTTATACTCTGCCCTACCCTTAGAATACTCAAGGTGGTTTCTAACAACATCTGCTCACACACAAACACAAAACAGTTTCAACTGGCACAGAGCAGGACATATGTGTGTAGAGTAGACCTAGGAGCATATAAGGGAACATGGAGGTAATCTAGTCCAACTGCTTCTCAAGCCAGGAGTCCTTCCTTCTCTTTGAGAGCTGTCAGTGGCAGTCTGGCAGACATGAGGGAAATGGTGTGTTTGTGTGTGTGGTGTGTGTATGTGTGTGTGTGAGAGAGAGAGAGGGAATGAAAGAATAAGAAAGAAAGTTGAGAGAGAGAGAGAGATAAGAAAGAAGGAAGGAAGGAAGGAAGGAAGGAAGGAAGGAAGGAAGGAAGAGAAAGGAAATAAATTGAGGAGAGAAATACAAGAAGGAAAGAAGGAAGGAAGGAAGTAAAGAAAGAAAGATGGAGGGAGGGAGGGAGGAAGGAAGGAAAAAAGAAAGGGAGAAAGGAAGGAAGGAAGGAAGAAAGAAAGAAAGAAAGAAAGAAAGAAAGAAAGAAAGAAAAGAAAAAAGCCCCAAATTTTGGTTGCTAAGCAAGAGTGTTGTTAAGGTGAATCTCACCACGTTTTCCACCCCACCCAGTCACATGGCCGGTAAGCCACTCCCACCCAGTCACATGGTCGGCAAGCCACTCCCACAAAGCAGGCTACACCTACAGAAGAGGCTCTAAAAATTTTTGAAACCCACCACAGTGTCAATGCCTCACCAGCCATAAACCTCACCGCACATCACTGGTTCTCTAGAATTTGAAGATGTCTGTTTTGTAGATAGATGGCTCTTATATTCAACCTTTTTCATTTTAAGCAGGCATAAATGACCAAAATTCCTTTGCATCTATTGTCTGCTCAAAAAGAATACATAAATGTTAGAATCTGTGTTTAGGTGTCTATAGCATATTAATTTGATATTTTGAATCTCTGCTTTCTCTTCTACTTTTCTGTTCTACTGAGATTAAGTATTTTTTCTAAATAATCTTGGATGTTGTCTGATATTATGCCTCTGAGTAATTTAAACATTGTAAACAAGTATATACTTCTATCAACATAGCAATCAATCTCATCAGACCATCTCAAGCCCCTTTCCACAACAATAAAGCTTCCATGGAGGGGACAATTTGTAAAGTTAAAGTTACTACTAGTAGTAATACTACAACTATTACTATTATTATTGTTGTGGTGGTGGTTGTTATTATTATTATTATCACAATTGTTTCACAGCGGTCAGTTATTTCGCCGGATTTGGCATTGATTACTAGTTGGGCCCCACCCAGGGGCCTAGGACGTCGTAACGTATTTTCATAATATGCGTGCGGATCCAAGCAGTGCAGCTTTTTGCATTTTACTGATGGTGATTTTGTCAATTTTTAACTGTTTTAAATGTAATTCCAGTGCTTTTGGAATAGCACCCAGTGTGCCGATAATAATAATAATAATAATAATAATAATAATAATAATAACAACAACAACAACAACAACAACAACAACAACTCTGCCATTGCCGGTCCCAAGCCCGGATGAGAAAGGAGGAGGGTTGGGATCAGTTCGGCAACTGGCCCCATAAAAAAACCCTGCCAACCCATACAATATGGTGAAAGAAACGAATAAAAATTTTATACTGCATCGGTCGTTGCGCGGGTTAACAAGGGCCGTGGCGGATGTTGGGGTCCCTGGACATCCATCGACAAGTGGGCTACAAGTGTACCAGCCAACAAAATGACAAAAATATAGTGCAGATGAAAACCGTGCCGTAATGGCCTGTTACTACAACTCAGAGCCAGAAAAAAGAGGTTATTTAAAGCAAATGTATGAATTATGGAAAGAACAATATCCAGATTCAAATGTTAGTGAACAACGACTAGCAGATCAAAGGCGATTTATTATACGGAATAAAGTGTTTAGTGAAGTTGAACTTGAGGAAATTCAGGCAAATTGCAAAACCAAAAAAACAATATCACAAGCAGAAATAACTGATATTCAAGACACAACTAAAGACATTATAGTAGAACTCCCAGAAGAAGCTCTCGGGGAGGAAATAACACCACCACCACTAGAACCAGTTATCACTGAACCAACTGATGAACTAACTCAAAAACAAAAAGAATTGAAGGATAAGATCATGGAGCATTTTCTGCTTAATGAGGAAAGGCAACGTTTACCATCACTAAAAACTGTGCCTAAGAAAATTTTGGCCCCTATCATGAAAATGGTTAATGCAGTGTTTTCAACAATTGAATCGGGATCCATCTTGGAAACGAACCAGTTAATGTACAGCGCAGCTGTAATAGTCACTAATGAACTAGGCATTAAAATCAAAGTACCTAGTCACACAACAGAAAAAGCATCAAAGCCAAAGTGGAAAATCCGATTAGAACAAAAAGTCAAAAAATTAAGGGCAGATGCTAGTAACTTAAAGAACATGCATGAGCAACGGCTTAAAAAGAACAAAAATAAGCAACGGCTTAAAAAGAACAGCTAATCAGAAGATATATATTGGATACAAGAAACATCAATGAAGCTATAGAGATTGTAAAACAGCGGATAACAGCAACAGTTAGAAAAATTGAAAGATATGAGGCACGAATCATCCAATATAAACAAAATCAGCAATTTCGATCAGACCAACGGCGTTTTTATCAAAGTCTTAATGTGAATGGTGACACCAAAAGTGAAAAACCAGAAAAGCAGGCCACACTTGAATTCTGGAAAGAATTGTGGGAAAATGCAAAGGACTACAATAAGGAAGCAAAGTGGATACATGACTTTGAGAAAAGCATTGGCAACAAACAAATGCAAGTATCAGAAATAACAACTGAGATGGTCAAAAATCGAGTAAAAAAGGTAAAGAATTGGACATCACCTGGAAAGGACCAATTACATGGTTTCTGGCTCAAATATCTGACCAGTTTACATGCAATATTGGCCAGGCAACTGAATGAAATTTTACAAAAGGGCCAAATTGATGAATGGTTGACAACTGGAAAAACATACTTGATTCAGAAAGATGCAACTAAAGGAACAACACCTGAAAACTACAGACCAATAACATGCTTGCCAACAACCTTCAAATTACTCACAGGCATTATTGCAGATAACATGATGGATTATTTGGAAACAAACAACATCTTGCCAGTTGAGCAAAAAGGCAACAAAAGAAGGAGCAGGGGCACAAAAGATCAGCTCCTAATTGATAAAATGATATTAGAAAATTGTAAGAACAGAAAAACGAACTTGAATATGGTCTGGATTGATTACAAAAAGGCATTTGACTCACTGACACATAGTTGGATCATAAAATGCTTAGAAACAACTGGCATTAGCAAAAATATTACATCCTTTACTGAAAAGGCGATGAAACAATGGAGAACTGAGTTGGCAGTAGGGAATGAGATCTACGGAATGGTTAATATCAAGCGAGGAATTTTCCAGGGTGATTCACTTTCACCTCTTCTCTTCATCATCGCAATGATCCCACTATCAGTAATCTTAAAAAAAATGAAATTAGGCTACCAAACAGCCAAAGAAGCTGAAAAAATTTCGCATTTACTATATATGGATGATTTGAAACTCTGTGGAAAGTCAGAAATAGAAATCCAATCATTGACAAACACAGTCCGAGTATTCAGCACTGATATTTCAATGCAGTTTGGCATGGAAAAATGCGCCAGTGTATCCATAAAAAGAGGCAAAATCACTGCATGTGAGGGAATTGAAATGCCCAATGGCCAACTAATTAAATGCAACGAAAATGAAGCCTACAAATACTTAGGCATTCTGCAGTTGGATAACATCAAGCATGGAGAAGTAAAAACTATTGTCCGGTGAGAGTACACCAACAAAGTTAGGAAAATTTTGAAATCTAAATAGAATGGTGGAAATACAATCAAGGCCAAAAATACCTGGGCAATACCAGTTATAAGATACACAGCTGGTATAGTTAACTGGACACAAGCTGATTTAAACATTTTGGACCGAAAAACCAGGAAACTAATGACAATGCACTACAGTTTACATCCATGTGGTGATACTGATAGACTGTACCTGCCCCGAAAATCAGGTGGCAGAGGATTATTACAAGTGAAGCAAACAGTTGAAGAAGAAAAACATGCACTGGCTGATCATTTAAAAGAAAGTCAAGAACATCTATTAATTGAAGTAAAGAACAAAAAACTACTGAAGGCCCAACAGATGAAACAAGAATACAGAAAAGATGTGATAAAATCAAGAATGGAGAGTTGGCAGAACAAAGCACTGCATGGCCAATTTCTGGAAAAAATAAAAGATAAAGTAGACAGTGAACAAACTTGGTTATGGTTAACAACAGGTACATTAAAGAAAGAAACAGAGTCACTAATCCTGGCTGCGCAAGAACAAGCTATCCGCACAAATGCCATTAAGGCCAAAATCAAAAAATCCTCTGATGATGCCAAATGCAGACTTTGCAAAGAAGCTGATGAAACTGTTGATCACATACTTAGCTCCTGTAAAAAAATCGCTCAGACTGATTATAAATTGCGGCACAATTCAATAGCACAAATAATCCATTGGAATTTGTGCAAAAATTATAATATTAAAACAGCAACAAACTGGTGGGAACATCAGCCTGAAAAAGTCACCGAAAATCAGATGGTCAAGATCTTGTGGGATTTCCGTATGCAAACGGACAAAATACTGGTGAATAATACACCAGACATCACACTGGTTGAGAAAAATAAGGTCACAATCATAGACATTGCAATACCAGGTGATAGCAGGGTCGCCGAGAAGAAATATGAAAAAATTGCAAAATACCAGGACTTAAAAATCGAAATTCAACGACTATGGCACAAACCAGCAGTGGTAATTCCAGTGGTAATTGGCACACTGGGTGCTATTCCAAAAGCACTGGAATTACATTTAAAACAGTTAAAAGATTGACAAAATCACCATCAGTCAAATGCAAAAAGCCGCACTGCTTGGATCTACACGCATATTACAAAAATACGTTACGACGTCCTAGGCCCCTGGGTGGGGCCCGACTAGTAACCAATGCCAAATCCGGCAAAACAACTGGCCGCTGTGATACAATTGTATAATAATAATAGATTTAATCTTCAATTTAATTCACAGTCTGGGACTGGTAAAAACTTAACAGTTCAAGTACTAACCAAGGACCTAAGAGCTGTTAAGGTAATGTCTGGCTAGTTCCAAGTAAGGTGGGTTTTTGCAAAGTCAAAATATTCAGGTCTGATAAGTTCAAAGTTTCCATGTATCTAAGCAGCCCTATGTATTGCCCAAAGGGCTCTTATTACTATTGAAACAACCATTGATTTCTTCCTCCATGATAGCTCAACTTCAATTTGCAGATCGTGGTATTTCATTATTTTTTTCTAGTTGTTTCTCTTCAATTCATCTATCACCTGGTATTGCAATATCAATGAACCAGACTTTTTCTTTTCCAGAATAGTGATGTCAGGCATGTTGGGCTGTTTGTCTGTCTGTTTGGATTCAAAAGTCTCACAAGATCTTGACCTATTAATTTTGAAGAACTTTGGTGTTCCCAATAATTGGGTTTCATTCAAACCCAAATTTCTGGCAAAGCTTCCCTTGTATGATTTTGGCAACTTGATCATGACATTGTAGTTTGTGAGGTTTTTGCTGCTGCCACTGATAAGGTGATGCATTATTTCATCTTTCTCATTGCAAAAGCGACATTTTTTGTTGTCACTGACTTGTTGAATTTTCGCTTTCATGGAATTGGTCTGCAGGGCTTGTTCTCGGGCAGTCAAAATGAAGCCTTCAATTTATTTCTTCAGCACCCCTGTTTCAACCATCTCCATGTTAGCTTTGTATCTACCTTCCCTTCAATGTCCTTCAGGTATAGACTGGCATAGGCTTCTTTTTCCAGTTAGAAACTCGCCCAATTTTTCCTTTCAAAATCTCATTGTTTTACACTTGTCCACCTCCTTCAGAGCAAAGGCTCTTTTGCTTTTTTTTACGTAGTCATTTAAACTGTGTTTTTCCTCTTCCATAGATTGTTTCACTTTCCTATTTTCTTATTTGTATTTTATACAATAAAAGATAAAATAAAAATGTTTTAAAAATTATTAATATTGATCATCGCATAGTCGGCCAGATGTTCAGACTGATTTTGCATTTTTGTCTACCTACTGAGTCCTTACCAAGGACATGAGATAGGCAGATCTGGATGTTTGAATGGTGTTACAGATATAGTTGCAGGAAGGAAGTTGTCCCCTATAAAACTGCCTTTTGCAATTGACTGATGGTGAATTTGTCAATGCCAATGATGTTCAAGTGGTGGTCCAGTCACTTTGGGATTTTGCCCAAGGTGGCTATTAGTATTGGTACTACACTTGCTTGCCTTTGCCACAGTCATTCTATTTCTAATTGAAGGTGTTTGTACTTTGTTATTTTCTACAATTCTCTCTCTTCTACTTTCTCCAGATACCACCACATCTATTATCCAGACTTTTTTATCTTTCTTATAAACAAGACTTATCTTATCAGTCTGAGATCTTATGTGGCAGGTGCCTGTCTATTTGAATTCTAAAGTCCCAGAGCTATTTAACTTCTTCATTTTCTATGACTTTCTCTATTTTATGGTCCCACCAGTTCTTGCTTGTAGGCAAATGACATTTCTTGTAGATCTTCCAAATCACCATTGCTGCTACTTTGTCAGGCCGCTACTTGTAGTCAATCTGGGTGATCTTTTTGTAGCACCTTACAAGGTGGTCCAATATTTCTTCAGCTTCTTTGCATAGACAGCACTTACTGTCTGTTGCCATCTTCTCAATTTTGACTTTGTATGCATTTGTCCTTAAGGCTGGGTCTTGTGCAAGTCTTGTCCTGAGACTTGGTTTAAGTCTCTTTCTTCAATTGTTCTGCTCTTAGCCATTGCCAGATCTTGATGTTACCAGTTTTCATTGTTGATGTTGTTGTTATCATTATCTGTAATACAAAATGATACACTCTAACTCTCAAATCCAACACAGAATCATTATTGTTTCTTTATTAAGTCATTATTCAAAGGATCTATTCATGGAACCCCCTTCTTAATATTACAGAAGAGTGGAGTTGCATGTTACATTTGCTTAAATATGAATTACAGATATGGTCCTTAGACTACCTAATGACAATTCCATTCCCTAGAATTTATATAAATCTAAATGTTCTTATTGTTGTTTCCATAGCTGATGGCACTGCAAATGTTTTTATGGTTAAGTGTGTCTTCTAGAATATTTGTATTCAAACCAAGTGTGACACAAAGCAGTCTATGAAATATGAGAGTTCAGTAATTTTGCTGGCATAGATTCTAAATGGCCCAATGCACAAAAGGCAGGAAAGAGCAAACATTTTCCCCCACTGGGCTCTGCACAGTGAATCTGTAATGTTAACCATCATTGCTGATATTTTTCCACTGAGTGCAATAGAGAAGCCTAGAGGTTTGGGATGGACAAAAAGGAAAAACATATTGCTTTTGAAAACCATAGAACTGAAAGGCAGAAATATTATAGTAGTGGGGTAAACAATGTTGGTCCTAAAGCAGTAAAATACAAAGCAGCTGCACTCTTTTAGCATTTGATGAAGTTTAACATTCCAAACAACAAGAACAAAAACCTTCTAATTAGTCTTACTATAATTTTAAATATACCCCCTTCCTTTCTGCTTATGGATCATCATCCTCATCTTCAATTTCAGTTGTAGCCAGTGTAAAATGAAATTATTTTAATTATAACCATTCCACAAATAAAAAACTAGATAAATAAATATTATAATGTATAAGTTCTAACTATAACAAATTAATTTACTATCGATATTAACACAATAAAAATTAAAACACCTTGAGAGCACACACCTCACCCAATTTACAGAATATGTTTAACAGCTCAAAATGAGGAGATGGTTTTTGTGGAAATAGATTCCTAGTTCAGTCTCCAGCACTCTCTATATACATGACTTGACTTGAGTTGAAGAGTGTCAAACTCAAGGCCCACGGCCCACATCTGGCCCACAGGATGCTAAGATCTGGTCCATGGGGTCACTCTGGAAACAGCAAAGGTTCAGCTCATGGTGCATTGGTGACTTCCTAACCAGTTTACTACCAATTCACTCGTGTGAACATGCAATGCTTCTGTGCATGCACAGAAACATCCAGGTGGGTGAGTGGAGTCTCCCACCACTGCTACTACCACTTTACCTGAACTGGGAGCAACCCACCTCTGCCGTGGTGCCTCTGGCAGTGAAAATGGGCTACTGATCCCTGTTTTCAGCCGTGACGGCCTCCTACAATTCTCACAAGCTCTGTTTTCACTGGCATAGTGTTGATGGAGACCATCTCAGGTGAAAACGGAGATTGCCAGACCATTTTTGGTGGCAGAGTGCTCAGGCCACCACAGGTGCCCCTGACACAAATGACGTCAAAGTGGCCATGCCCATCCTGGCCCTCTGAGGTCAAATAAAACCCTGATGTGGCCCTCAATGAAATCAAGTTTGACACCCCTAATCTATAGGAAATCCTTCAATGGAAACAATAGAGCTGAGAGCAGTCTCATATTTCTCTCTCTGGCTTGCCAAAAGATGCTCTTTGACTTCTTAAGGGTGAACAGAAAAAGAGGGGTTGGGCATAGGGGTATAACTGCAGTTTGTCTTTCAAAATGCTATTGGAGCCACTTTTTTAAAATCAAATTTCAACCATGCATATGTGTAGCTTGTCCAAAGCCCTTTGTTCTTTAAAAAAAATTAAGAACAAGAGACAATGATTCCCATCTTATAGCCAAAGGCTTTTCTTTCTCTTTGGTGTCACATATCTAAGGAAAATTCACAACAAAATGTCACTTTTTGCTTCAAAATTCAAGCTCAGATATTTTTGCAAACTATCCAACAACTTATCTCATTTTTAGATTTTTTTAAAAAAAAATACTAGGAATATTAAGAGACACCTTTACAAATACAACCAAAAAGCCACCCATGCCTATTATGACATCTTAGCATAATTAATTCTATAAGATAAATATTTATTGCTGAAGAATTATGTCAATTGGTTTTGGAAAAACCCAGAAGAAATAAAAGCATGTTCTCAGCAATAATGGAGAATCTGAGCAAACATTTGTCATTTTATTTTGAAAGTATAGCCACCAAGCCAAATTATCCCAATGTACAATCTTACATTGCTATTGCTGCTTTTGTGCCTGCATTTATCATTTCAATTCCCTTTGATTTTTGTACAGTCTAATTGTATTTCCACAGCTATTTTCTAAAGCAAATGGATCATTGTACAATAAGGTTTATAGGGCACATTCTGCTTCCCTTTTTGAAGAATTAACTATGCCTGTACATTAATTTCTTCTGTGTTGGAGGTTTGAGAGGAGAGATAAGAAGTGAAAGGTTGCTGCTTTTTCCTTGATTTTGCCATATTGCCTGGATCACAGCCCCATTCAAATGAAACAGCCATCTGGTTACTGTGTATTAAAAAAAAGGATTTTGTCAAACAAAGAAGCTACCTTTTTTCTATCCCAGGCCATGCATTCCTACTCTCAGATTTTTATTTAATGCAAGCTGTCCTACACAAGCCCATTTAAGTGTAGTCTGATCAGTCCTAGATGTTCCTATAGAGTCAAAGCCATAATAGACCCTATGGCCAGCATTGTATTGATTCAGTGGGGACTTTGTTTTACTGGAGTTCTCAGGGCTCCGCTCCTATCCAGCTGGCACACATTCCCCTTTTGCTCAGAATGCAAGGAGACTTAATACTGATAATAGGCCAGTATTCTCATGGGCTCTGCCCTGCGTCTTGGCATTTTCACTCTTTTGATATCTATCTGAAGTTGTGCCAGGGAATCTGGAAAAAGCATGGCCAAGGATTGTGCATGCAGGACTTGGCTCTTTAGATTCAAGAGCTTCCATAGCTACCCTTTTTTAACCTCTTTGTTCAAGAATGAATCATTGGGGTAAGGAAGAAGGAAAGATATCAGCATTGTAAGGTGTTCTTTACCATGCATTTTAAGCATTATTAGTTTATAGTCTCATCACAGTATTTGTTTAGGCTACTTTACACCAACATCAATCCTTACACACACCTTTCCATATTTTTCTGTCCTTGCAAAGCATTCTTGCCTCACCTTGTCTATTCATTCTTTAATATGTATGTATATTCACTGCAAGATATAAATCAATGTATAAGCCCAGCAACATTACGGAAAGCATAGAGAAGGAATAAGTAATAACTAAGTGTGATTAGAAAATGGAAAGATATATAGCTAAATCTAATTTATATCAGCACAATTCACTATATCTCTGTAAACCATTCATGCTTCTACCCCATATATAGACTACCTTATTTTCATCTACTGCCTTAAATTATCACCTCCTCTTTTCAAGCATCTATCAAAACAAACCGTTCATGACTTCTGGGTCTTCCCCTTTATCTCAGTCCAATGGCACTTCCTTGTTTTGTGATTGTTTTGTAATTCAGTCCAGATTTATTCTCTCTACATGATCAGACCACCCCCATGTGTTTCTTATTGGTCACTTCCTTTTACATTCAACTTACATTTATTCACCATCCATTCATTTTTGAACCTACACTTTCTTCTCTTGCATAGACTTAAGTACCTCATTTTCCACTGCATTCCACTTATTTTTAATGATTCCAACTTACCCAGTTGTCATTTCCATTCCACAAAGTAAATAGAATTTCACTATTAGACAAAGCCATTTTTGCTTTGAACAATCATTCAGTCTTCACAGCCAATGGTATATTACCAATTACTCTTCTACCACTCCTTGCATGTTTTAAATATTTTCTATCCATTTCACCACATTCTGTTAACATTTCTTCATTTTAATAAATTTCTGGGTTACAGCAGCTACACCTACATATTCTCAGGTTATTTATTACCCATTTCATCTTTTTTCCCTTGGGCAATAATATTTTTATCAATCATTTCAATTCTACTTTTTAACGTACAACTAACATTCCCATACAAATCTCTAAAATACTGTTTTTTAACATTTTTTCATTTCAGTTTTAATTGAGATAGTTGTCACGCCTGCAGTTATATCCCTTTTAGGATCTTTGGCCTGCCACACTCTCTCTTATTTCATTATGCTGTTTCATTAGTGTAGTAGTTGGGAGGGGGAAATAGAAAGAAGTAGAATTGTTGAATGTGTTGTTGTCATTCTTTTCTTGAAGCCCAAACTCATCTTTTGTCTCCGCACCTCTGCACCTGACCGGAACCAGCTGGGTGGAGATGCCAGCGTGGAAGAAGAAGATTGGACCATGTGATGGATTTGTGGGTGTGGGGACAAGATCATGAACTTTCAACTGGGTGGGAATCCTAGGTAACGTCCAGAAGTGGGATTCCACAGATGTGCCAAGATGTCTGACTTATTAAATTGGAACTTCAAGGATTGTTTTGCCTTGGACTCTGATTTAATTCTGCATGATACTTGGAATGCTGACAATAGTATCACTTTCATTTATTTAATTTTTTCACCCTCTTCTAAAACATTTCTTTAAAATTTCTATTACCCTAATGCTAAAAATGATGTCTATGGAGATTCTCAACCATCCATGTCACAGTTGTATTAAAGGTGCCACCAAAGGTGGTCCCTATTTTTCTATTTGCATTTTTACATGCTTTTGAACTGCTAAGTTGGCAAGAACTGGGACAAGTAACAGGATCTCACTCCATTATGCAGCGCTAGGGATTCAAACCACCAAACTGTTGACTTCTGATCAACAAGCTCAGCATCTTAGCTACTGAGCCACCGTGTCTCTGAGCTTGAGCTGGAAGGTCTTAAAATAGAGGATTTCCCCTGCAAAGACATTTAGCACCCTAATCATCTCTTGCTTATGTCATTCTACAGACAAATGAAGACCAGGACAGACTATTATGAGCTTAAAATGTTTCCAAAATCAAAGCAGTCATTTTTACTGTTGTTGACTCTGAACAAAACATAAACTTAAAAGTTTTGACCCAAGTTCCCAACAAGGCATTCCATAAATATTCTGGTTTAGGATAAAATGGGATATTTTATTTTACTTTAAAAAACATTTTGGAAATCTTGCTTCCATTGCTGTACTCTGAAAAGTTTTTAAAAATTAAAAATCACTCCTTTGATCAATTTATCCATAGGTCGGCTAGCAAGACGTACTCAGCAAGATTTTTTTGAACTATTTATTTTTATAATTCTTGGTTATATGTTCTTCTCAAATCCATACATACAGTAGAACCTCTGGTCACAAACAGTTCTGACCACGACCAAATTGGATTTTTTTGTAAGCATCAATTTTCCTGATGTTTGTTTACAAACATCAGTGACCCACATCTGGCCACTGCATTCATTTTACATTAATTTTGGTTAGGTTTGGGTCATGACCAAATTGGGTTGCATCCAAAATTATGGAATGAATTATGGTTGTGACCAGAGGTTCTACTGTACATGAAACATTTTATATTTCAGGAGAGGAAACAAATTCATTCTCCATTTTCTGTGACAAATGGTGCCCATGGAGGGAACTGATATGGTGAACTCTATGAAGAGGCAGTTTTCCAGGAAGGAGAGCCCACATGCCGGAAAGAGGAAGGGAGAAAAGATATAGCATAATCCAGAGCTAGATAGAAGATAGAGGAGTTGGTAGAGATAGGTACTCTGTCAACGCTGAATCGAACCTGGCTGAAGCTAACATGTGCTGCTTCATAGTTGCCATGCACTATGGGTGGGGGGATGAGGGGGGAATAGTTAGACCATCTCAAAGACAAAATAAAGAGCTCTCCTGTGAGAACCAAGGTCATCCCAACAGGTGACAGTTGGAGTAGGAACAGAAGTGATCAAGGGAGCCTACTTTGATTGTACAATGTGACCTGTGATGGGATACTTTTGTTCTTTTAATTACATGGTAACCACGGGAAAGTTTTAGAGTTGGTTTTCACTAGCTGTGCTGATATGATGTGTCCAATAAACATGTTCTCTAAGAAACATTTCTACCTTGGAGTTCTGATTTCTTTGGATACGTTACTTAGAATGCTGACATACTCCCTAGAATACCCCAAGGTACATCTGTTAGGCTAAGAGTACAAAGGGTTTAGTCTGACAAGATTCCATTTCATGTCTGTAAGAAAATAAAGAATTGAATTCTGCATTGGTTGTTCTATGGGAAGATGGTTCCTGCACAAATCCAAAAGCTTGGAAGGCAAAACATGTGGTCCCAGTGACTGACCTAGATTGGATTTTGCAACATTATTCTGGGACACATATATTCACCTTCATTTAGTTTGTTCTATGTCATACTTGGGCTCAGCCTAATATTTTCGTAGGGAAACAACTTCATTGGTTTAAAAAAAGATAAAATAAAAATAGGTCTCAGTGTAATGGATTATTTACAAGCTTGGGCATTGCAAAGACAAATTGTGCCCTTTCCCAAAATTGAAACTCATGAGAAGCTTTTGAATCAATATGAAGTTTAGCTTAGGGATGGCTAGACCCTAATCAGAAATATTGCTCATAGAAAATAGAAAACAATATTGCAGTAAGAGAGGATTCACTGTGTTACTGTCATTGGTAATATTTTTGGAATATACTGTATACTTAGATTTAGAATAGAATAACAGAGTTGGAAGGGACCTTGAAGGTCTTCTAGTCCAATCCCATGCTTAGGCAGGAAACTCTACACCACTTCAGACAGGTGGATATCCGACATCTTCTTAAAAACATCCATTTTTGGAGCATTCACAACTTCTGGAGGCAAGTTGTTCCATTGATTAATTGTTCTAACAGCCAGGAAATTTCTCCTTAGTTCTAAGTTGCTTCTCTCCTTGATTAGTTTCTACCCATTGCTTCTTGTCCTATCATCAGGTGCTTTGCAGAATAGTTTGACTCCCTTTTCTTTGTGGCAGCCCTTGAGATATTGGAACACTGCTATCATGTCACCCCTAGTCCTTCCTTTCAATAAACTAGACATACCTAGTTCCTCATATGTTTTAGCCTCCAGTCCCCTAATCATTTTTGTTGCTCTTCTTGTCTGGAGTAGGATGAGAAGATCACTGTTCTAAATGTTCTTCTTAATGTATTAGATTTAATCAAGTTTGTGTCTTTCCTTTTCTTTCTCATTCAAAACGAATGGGAAATCATCCTACTGTTGCTCAATTATACAGCTGAATTTCAGCAACATAGTCACAGGTGTCCCAGAAAACAGTTTTAAGGTAACATGTATCCCAAACAGGTCCCATTTGTTTAATTTCAATAGAAAGTATAAATTATCATATATAAAATTCATTGGCCAATAAAACATAAAAGCGTCTATGTGATACCTAGGTTAAGAGACAATAAGATCAGCTAAGTTGGTATGTTTGATATATTATAGGAATCTCATTATTATCTTTGTATCTTACATGAACTATGTTGAGCCGTTTTGCTTCAAGCACAGCATGTTACAAGGACATGCCAATTCTGCTTTTTTATTCCAAGTTTAGCATTTGTGTGTTTTGTGAATGCCTCCACATAATGTTGATATATTATTCTCAATCTAATAGCAACTATTCCTGAATTCTACATTAATTATGTAATTTCCCATCTCTAACCTTCATTTTTCAATTAGCTACAACCATACCATGCTAGCTAGATTCTTTTTTCTTCTTCAAAAGCATATCAAAGAAATAAATTTTTTGAAATGGATTTGAATTATATCTAGAGTTGCCAGGACTTTGCCTAGATATGTTGCCTCACTTGCAGTGTAAACCACTGATCTGAAAGTAAATCTGCGCATTTCTAGACCTTAAGGGCAAATCATCCATTTTACCATGAGCAGTGAAGCCACATTCTTTTAAAATAAATACATGTGCGTTTCCCCTTTAGGAAGAAAAAAATGCCTGAATTCACTTGTGGAGAAAAAGAAAATGGTATTTATACAAGTGAGCATAAAAATGGAAAATATTAGTACTAAACAATCTGATTTTCTGCATGTGTGTGATTTCTTTGGATAGTTGGGGCTGTCCTTGGGCTCTGGATGAGGCATTTCAGCCTGCTAGGACAGACAATAGTAACAACAGTAAAGATTCTTCTAAATTGAGAGATAGAGATGATGTGATATTGTTGTAATCCTTAGTCAATGTGCTCAGATTTCAGCCTTCGGTGCTACAGTATGTGCTCAGGAATTCATTTAAAATTAGAAGTTAATCTAAGCTATCGAAATAGAGAAAGACCTCCACAACATGAATAAATGTGATGATACCTCCCGCCTACCAGACATCTGGAAATCAGCCCTAGTCAACAAACGAGCCCCACCCACTACCCAGGCCGTTACAACACGAAACAACAATAGACACACAGCCAGCACCAATAAGCACCAATCTACCAATCATGATACAACCACACAACCAATCATTCCACTTACTGAAACAAAGCCATCACTCCACACACCCCCACCAAGATTTATAGAAAGATGGCAGCTCCAATCACACTTTAAGCCCAAAACTCAGCCTGAAGATAGCGAGTGAAACCTTGCTGAAATGTTGCCAAGACAATCTCAATCTTACATGGGAAAAGACCCGAATACAACAAGACCAGCATACACACACACACACACACACACACACCAATGTGTAATTCTGGCATGAGAGAGCACTATGCCACTATCATTTTTTGAGATTCTAGTTAACACTTCTTCCAAACTATAGATAGCAATTTGGTTGAGCCTGGATGTCTGAATGCCTGCAGAACCATCTGCCCCCAATTTTGTCTGTTCATTCTATAATACAATAGCAGAGTTGGAAGGGACCTTGGAGGTCTTCTAGTCCAACCCCGTGCCTAGGCAGAAAACCCTATACCGTTTCAAACAGATGGCTATCCAACATCTTCTTAGAGACTTCCAGTGTTGGGACATTCACAACTTCTGGAGGCAAGCTGTTTCACTGATTAATTGTTCTGTCAGGAAATTTCTCCTCAGTTCTAAGTTGTTTCCACCCATTACTTCTTGTTCTACCCTCAGGTGCCTTGGAAAATAGTTTGACTTCCTCTTCTTTGTGGCAACCCCTGAGATATTGGAACACTGCTATAAGATCTAAGAGTGATTCTGTCCATTGAATGGTGTCACCTTATGAGGCTCCCTATGACACTCAAGAAGTGTGCCTCCTCTGTCCCTTCATCTGTCCTCTGGAACAGTATTCTCAGCAACATTTGTATAGTTCTGATTCCATTGTTCTTCAAGAGAGCCTTAAAGATTTGGCTCTCCTGCTAGAGGAACTGGACCAGGATGTGGTATGACTCCAGCAGTGAGATTCTTTTGTCTTTTTAATTGTTGTGGCTCTTTGCCCTAAGGAGGGCCATTTTATCACTACCTTATAATTGATTATATTGTTTTATTTCTTTGTAAACTACCCTGAATACTGGGTGGCAGTAAAAAAATTAAATTACAAATAAATAAGTGGAGAAATGCATTGGAGTCTTATGTCACTTTTAAAATATGGTTGGATTTTAAAGATGGTGGATAAATCCAGCAATAAAATGTCCTTGGTAATCTCCATTGAACTGAATACCACACTGCAGCAAAATCAAGAAGTAAGTTTGAGGTGAACAGGACCACAATTATTGGAATGAGTTCTAGGTAATATATTAGGGTTTCTGTATTCAAGAACATTGCTGCTGTTTTCAACTTATATGAGGCTACATAAGAAACTTGAATATCAATCAATAAATCCATCTAGTGATATAAATGAAAAGACAGCTTTTCTGGTAATGATTTTCAAATTTATTCTAAATTTTGTCATTGTTCTCTTGAGAGGAGTTTTTATATGTGTGTACCAGTGGTGGGTTTCAAAAAATTTTGGAACCTCTTCTGTAGATGTGGCCTGCTTTCCGGGTCCACTGGTAGAACCTCTTCTAACCGGTTGGTAGATTTGATGAACCGGTTCTACTGAATAGGTGTGAACTGGTAGGAACCCACCTCTGGTGTGTACTTATTTATTACAGTAATGTGTACTTTTTATTGTTGCCTTCTTTTTGAATGCATAGTTTACATAACTAATTCATAGAAAATTATTATGTAAATAATAATGTTCAGCTTTCTTCTGTGGACAAGGTTCTCTTTGGCTCTATAAATTTGTGAGACTGGTCAGAATCTCACCTCGTTTTCTTAGGTATGGTGCTGTTTTATTATCCTCTAACAGTTATATAATCAGATCTTAGATGATGAGATCTTATATACTAATGATATAATAGCTAAATATAAAGATATTCAAACAGCACTGACATCAATATCATCTAAATTAGTACTAGATAATATATACAGGAAATAAAGAAAATGAATCCAGTATTCAAAATCTGACACAGAGCTCATTTCCAGTCTAATAAATGTCGTAATGCTTTCCCCTTTTGCATAAATTAGAATTTTATCGATCTCTGTTCTAAATCCGATCAAATCAGTTGAACTTATCCTAAAGCTGCAGGTCTATTTTTGGCATTTGGGTGTCCTAAACACCTGCCAGCTGTTTGTCTGCGGAATTGAGGACATCATGTTTTCAATTTCCCTCAATAAAGCTATGAATCTGGCAATTTGCTGGCCCGCTTCAGCTAAACAGAAAGGACAATTTGAGAAAGATCATAGTTCAGGCTCAGTCAGTTGGAAACGATTGAAAACCGAGAACTGGCCGCTATTTTGCCCCCTCCCCTCTCCCTCCCTGCAGTGTGCTGTCACAGTTTGATTGACAAACTGACTTTTTTGAGGTGCCCATGCCCATTTCAGTCAGAGTTTATTGAAGGTGATTTTGATCTTCTCCATGAGGCCACAGCAGTGGCCGTGCCATCTGTCACCTTGATTGCATCGTGGATTCTCTGGAGAGAATGCCATGGCTCCTGATCATTTGCAGATTGTGAGGCTTTCGCCTCCATAAGGACCACATGCACAGAGCCAGATGGTGAACATACACGCTTATTATAAGTCTTTATCTCTGTGCAGGAAGGAAAGAAACCATTAGATCTCCCTCAGGAACTCTGCTACCATCATGCTTCTTTCGACAAATACAGTCTTCTTCAGCTGTCATCAACCCACCACAGAAAATTAAACCACCACAACAATTCCTTCATCTGAAGCAAGAGAGTAGCAAACCCCTCACACAAAGCTGTTCCACCACCTTACCCACGCACACACATATGTGTGTAAACACACTTCATGTTTTTCTTCCCGACTGTCAGTGCAAAGTAGAAGCAAGTTTATTTGTAAATAGATAGCTTTAACCCAGGCTTCTATTAAATGTAAAACTGGGTTTTGGGGAAGACATTCTATTTATTAAATTCTATGTTAATCAAAAAGCCTTTCCCCCCCTACATCAACTGCTTTTATGTTCAATATAAGAAATGTGGAGAGGAAAACTTTTAGTTTGTGCCCTGGCAATATATGTAAAACATGGCAAATTGTATGAGGGAAGAGTGTCCCTTTGCTGGTAGTGAAAACAGAGTACAGTAGTGCAGGAGACCCGCTGCAAGCTTATCCTCATGTCTCAAACAGAGAATAGAAGCAGGATTATTTGTTTATGGAAGGATTATTATTTGGGGGTAGAATTTGTCTTTGCAAGTCTTTGTAATGAATTGACTTATTGCATCTCAAGCTGCCCTGATGAAAATCCACCTCAGTTACACTCTATTGTGGGGTTGAGAGGGGGAGGGAGAGTCACAAATGTATTTTATTCAGATTGTGAGCATACAAATATGTAGCTTAAAAAAATTATTGTTGCAAAGCACAATCCTTTACAAGTAATAATGAAGCAGATTTAGCAAGAAAAAGCGATTGCAATTGGTTGTAGCTTATATATATATATATATATATATATATATATATATATATATATATATATATATATATATATATATATATATATGCTGTCAAATTCAATATTACAGTCTTCCTGCTGCACCTGAACTGATGCCAAACAAATATATATTAATTCCTAACCTGTATTAAATCATAATCTGCAGATAAGTGCACACTACTGTGCTCATTGTTATTACATCCTAGCTTCCCAAACTACCGTCCTCTCAAAACGGAGCTGACAAAAAAAATGCAGTATGTGCATGTGAGGACTTTGCCAAGCTTGGAATGTCTTCCAGGGTAGAAGTCTGGCCTTCAGCCAATTTCAAGCATCTTCTCTAAAACACATTCCTGTTATTATTTTTCATCTTATTTCTCAAATATGGCTCTTCCTTAAAACTGGCTATGAGAAGATTCTCCATGCTTATGAATATCAGGATCAGAATAATCTCAAATTTGGATATCAAGTTCAGGAAGCAAAGAAAAATACAAATGCATGACCAAAATACCATTTCCAGCAGGAAGTCTATTTAATTTTTCTTTTCACTGTATTTCCTGGACAATATTGTAGTCTAACTAAAATGATATCCTATATTTACCAAGAGTTAACATTAATGCAGGGGTCTGTGACTTTCATTAATGGCTATACACTTAATCCATGTAATTCATGTTAAATTAATTAATATTAAATGCAGATTTCATTTTAATTAACTGAAGTTTAACTGTTCAAAGATATATAGTAATCTCTCAATTAATACTCATGTTTAAAATAAATTAAGCATGTGGACTTTCTTTTAAAAAAGAAAAAAAATATGCTTAATACCCCTTGTATACATACATAATTCTCATGTCCAGAGGATAAAGTAGAACAAATCAAAGAAAGGAAGGAAGGAAGGAAGGAAGGAAGGAAGGAAGGAAGGAAGGAAGGAAGGAAGGAAGGCAGGCAGGCAGGCAGGCAGGCAGGCAGGCATGTTATTATGTTGCTAGAGATGAATAAAATATACAGGGGATACAGGGTGGGTGTCAGCACTCCTTCATTGGATAATCAGGAAAGAAAACCACAAGATTCCATTGATAGAAATCAAGTGTACTTTTACTAATTATAAATGAACAGAAGCGTAGCAAAGCGAAGACTGATTATTTAGGCGCGAAAGCAAATGATATATAGAATAACCCATTCCCCACCCCTTGGCATCCCAGTCACAATCCAATCATAATTCTCCCAAGTGTCAGGTGCGAGATAACTTCGAAAGGCATCACCAAGATGGAATGTCGGTGCCGTTGGCCTTGGCGGGAAACCTCCTCCGCATGCGCAGTAAGACAGGCAACAGAAACTCCAGAATCTTCCTCCAGCACAATTAGTAGTCCCCTCCCAAATAACATGCCCCCCCTCCCCATTTCAATGGCAGCCAAAGCAGCAGCAAAGCAGAGGCTGACAGTGGGGCAGATGTAAAATCTTCAATGAACCATATTTAGACTATACCAAAATATATTCTAGACTAAGAACTAGTATTCTCCTAAAAGTAATTTCAAAACATGATATAACATTAAACAATATAAATTATGGAGTTCATTCACCTTAAATTACTTTCTTGGCTTAGTATGAATTGTGTGCTATTCTAGTCAAAATTAACACTGAAGGTCTATGCTTCTCAATACAGCAATTGTATTATGATACAATTTAGAACCCAAAATAACAAAATTTCATTTTCATAGTCAATCTGCTGCAGAATTAAGGGCTCTTTTGCATGTTTCCACAATTACAATACAATATATAACAGTAATCCCATATTGTTAAAGATAAACCTCATAATACCACTTCTTCAGCAGCAATTAAGAACCAGCCATGGAAAGGCTTGATGATGGCATACCTAGATGTTAGAACCTTCTTTTCTGGGCTCACCTGATGTCCAAAACCTGAATTTCTCCACAACACTTTTGGGAAACACACAATGCCTGTGAAAATGATGTAAAATGGAAAAATTGAGTTTTGTCGTTAGTACTCAAAGTGCTGCTTTATGGATTAGCAGTGGCTTCCAAGTAGTCACCAAGGAAGCCATATGTAGAATATATTGCAATAACACAATAGAAGGTGACAAAGAAAATGAGCCACTATTTGCAAAGTTCTTAATCCAGGAATTGCTGCACCTGGATCATAAGATGGAAAAGTCATCTTGGTCACAGTCTCTTCCCACTCCACAGAATAAACTACGAGTCCAAGAAGTCTCTCAGATTGCAGGGGGCCTTCTACAATGAGATGTACAGTTATACTGAATTTGAATGGCTTCCACAGTGATAGATATCGAGTCTATTTTCCTTAACCAGACTCAAGCAGTCTTCAGGTACTTTGACTGTATCGTCTGTTCCGCCCACAAAGGCAGCATTCAATTGAGATTTATCAGCTTATTGATGATACCTCATGGCTTCATGTACTTATTAAACAAGAGAGAAGAGAGGCCTTAGCACCACCTACTGATCGTTCAATCACTCCCTTCCCAGGAATTGTCCATTCAGGAAGAGCCACTAAATAACATGTCCTCTACCCAGTTCCACCCCTCTTCAATAACTCTGGATGAAATATCCATCAGAATTAGAAGAATCATACTTCCCTTATTCAAATACCATCATATATTATCCACAAGAGACACAAATTTCTAAATTGGAAGTTTCAAATCTATTCCATGGGCTAAAACTCAAATAATGATTCTCTAGAAACTCTCTCTCTATTTACCAATCATATTCTCTTTCCCCCAAGCATCCACATTAGCTGTTCATCAAAAGGACCAATCAGTATGCAATAGCATGAACTTCAATGACATGTCCTTGATGATATCATTTAACCCATTCCACACTCATAACAGATAAGGCATTTTGCCAAGAAGAGCCCACTGTGCCAACTCAAGAACAACCAATGCCATAGCTCAAGTTATATATGATGAATAATGCATTTCAATACTGTCCTTTGGCAGAGAGTTGAATCTCCTGATTATCCTAAACAGATGGCAGCAGAACAGTGCTTTTGCTAGGAAAACATCCAGTACCATACAGAGAAAGGAGGAGCATAATTACAGCCAGAATAGCCAAGCTGCTTATATAGAATAACCCAGAATCTGGGGCGGGAGGAAGCTTGCATGCAAAATCCATATGTTTCCAAAGTAAAGGACCAAGTTCACTGGCAGACAAGGTTGGGGTTTTTTTAGCCTCAAATTATCTCCTACAAAGAGAAAGAAAGAAAGCGTGGTATTTGGCAATAATAATTGATGGAAGATGACAGATAGCAGAAATAGACCTTACAGGTCTCCCTCCAATGTGGCCTCATTCAAACTTGTCTAATCAACTCTTCCTATTTTGCTTTATCTCATTTTGATATATCTTGCTTCTACATGTAAATACTTTTTCTTCATCAAATCTAACCATTCTCTTTTATTTCATGGTGTTCTACTCTGCATTCATCACATTTAGCAGTAAGTAGCAAGTTCTGGAGAAGAGTCACCTCTCCAAAGACAGCATCTATACCAGGGGTGGGTTCCTGCCAGTTCTAACCTCTTCTATAGAAGAGGTTCCACAAATCTACAGTGCCGTTTAGGACCAGTTCCAGCTCCCTCCCCCCGTCCATCCACACATCATCAAGATAAAGAGCAAGAGGAGGAATTCTGGTAGTTGAAGTCCACAAGTCTCAAAGCTGTCAAGTTTGAACACCACCGGGTTTTTTTCTAAAGGGTTAGGGGTGCAAGGGTCTTGTAACTTGACATCCTTAAGACTTGTGTGCTTCAAATGCCAGAGTTTCTGAGCCAACATTTTGGTTGCTAAGCAAGAGCATTGTTAAGTGAGTTTCACCACATTTTATATGTTGGCCACGCCTACCCAGTCACATGACTTCCATGCCACTCCCACCCAGTCACATGGCCGGCAAGCCACTCCCACAAAGCAGGCCACACCTATCGAAGAGGTTCTAAAAAATTTGAAACCCACCACTGATCTATACTGTTAGGCAACCTGATGCTTTGGATTTCAGCCTCAGCCACCAAGACTAACATCAAAGGACCTTGGGAATTGCAATTAAAAACACGTTCAGATCACTAGGTGACCTTCACCAGATATGGATTCTAGACCTCATGAAACTACATATTTATCATTCTTCTTATTGTGCATCCCCTTTTATCCTCATTAGAACATGGAGATATTACCCTGTCAGTGAGAAAGTCAGTTCTAAAAGGAGCCTGGAGAATGGGGATATCTATTAATATGTTTTTTTGTGTTCATAGAATCTGTTCTTCCCATTATTGGTCTGCTACAAAAGCATCATTATATTAAATTAAAATCAAATGCTGTTTTGAGCAAGTCATAATTACTTTTTCCTTTGCCAAATCTATTCTGCATTGAGGAATGTGCTAATGCAAATATTTAGAGGGAGAATGTTTGCCTTTCTAAACAGCTGTGTCACACTCCTGGCGTAAGGCACTTCCATCGAAAAACCAGGTCCAGGCCTCAGTGCTTCCTAAGCATT
This sequence comes from Thamnophis elegans, assembly GCF_009769535.1. Classification (NCBI taxonomy): domain Eukaryota; kingdom Metazoa; phylum Chordata; class Lepidosauria; order Squamata; family Natricidae; genus Thamnophis; species Thamnophis elegans. The sequence continues at coordinate 43,637,391 of NC_045548.1, forward strand.
ATCTGATTTCTGATTCAGCTTTGGTATTTTTCAAACATAGTAGCAATCTTTTCTTTGCAATGTTCAACTCTACTGAATGAGTGGGTGGGGTTCCCTGTTCCCTATTTTCAAATTCTGCCACCTCATCTTAGTTTCTAGCTTTATCTACCTTAAGCAAATCTTTTAAGAAGAAAAGTGGCTTGACTATTCTGCATTTCTCCAAATTCAATTATTTTTGCCCAACATTAACTATATTACACAGCATGAAAGAAGGGCATGGATGTTAGTTAGTGCGAGCACTTAATTTTTATAGGGATGAAACAATTAATGTATAGCAAGGAAGGATGTATGGCAACTCTTGGGAGGGCAGTGATTTTGTTCCCCTTTTTCTAGTAATTCCAAGGTCATTTTCATGATCTTGTTTGAGAAAATGAACAGTGAAAACAGTCAGTATGGGAATTCCCTCATATTATAATCTTGCAATCAACAATTTTAAGACATTTTCATACAACTATACAATTAAGTCATTTTTATATAATACTAAGTATTCTCCATTATAACTTTAGACTTAAGTAAAGAACTAAAGAGCCAGTTTGGTGTGGTTGTTAAAGCATTAAGCTATAAACCCAAACTCTGGGAGTTGTAGTTACCTTAGGCCCAAAGCCACTACATTGATTAAGAAAAAATTTTTCAGGCTAAGAGACAATGGCAAACCACTTTGGAAAAACCTTGCCAAGAAAACTGCAGGGACTTGATCAGACACAATGGAAGGAGGGGGGAAAAGAACTATGTATTTCTGCCCATTAAATTCTCTATTTTATTTGAAAAAGAGAAAATCGGGGTGCTATTCATAATTATTTGCTTATGTACTAGAGAGGTAAGAGAATACCTTCCATAGGATCCAAGAGAAACACATAAGATTTTTAAAAATTCTAATTGCAAACATACCTTTTGTTTAACAAAGAAATAAGATCTTCATGTTTAGATATCATAAATGCATACAATTTGTCATACATCTTCAATACTAAAACTGTCAAATGTTTACAAATACTTGTTTTCAATATTAATTTTGCTGGAATTAAGTTGGGTTAAAAGTCCTTCTTTTGAGATCAAATGTTTCAGAAATACAAATTTTGAAATGAAAAGATTTAGAAAGGGGTAGACTTAAACGTATATAGAAAAATATATCCAGACACATATAAATACATGTGTAGATTTTCCTGCAGTTTTTTTTAAAACTACAATCAAATACAAAACAAGTCCTGATGAGTAAATCATTAATGTAACAGTGTCTTTCTGACTAAGGGCATCCTAGAACTACTGTTCCATAGGCTCTATTTGAATATTTGGATGATTTTTATTAAAAAGAAGACCAAAGATACACCAAAATGCAAATAAGTTAAAAAATAAAGTAGAACTTCTGGTAAAATTTCATGAATAAAACAAGATGCAAAATATTGAATACAGTCGCACTACATTGTATTTTTGTTTTGTTTGTTCTCCTGCCCTTTCCAACATAGGAGTTTATATGGCAAAAGTTGAAGGACTCAGCAGTTCATATGGTATATTGTAATTCTAGACCTATTTTATATTAATACCACAAGTATAGACCACCTCAGGTGGAAATGCAATCCATAATGCTATTTTGTGCAGTCAAAAAAGACCATGAAACCCCAATTTGCATTGGGTGCTGAATGGAAACCAGAAATATGTCAAGGAAGGATTCAGCATGTATATATTAGTACAAATGAGCAGTAATTGCTAATATGTTGGGATCATTTTTGCATCAGCTGGTCTGTCCCGAGAACCCTCTTTCAAATTAGGCTACCATGTGGCTATCAAGTATCCCCTCTTGTAACCAGAGTTATATACTGTGCTCAATCAGATTAATCTGATTAAGATAGTGAGTGACTAATCCGTTAAGCTCCACATGAGTGGTGTTATGCCTGCTGAGCATCAGATTTGAAGCTAGTAATCAGCTAAGAAAAACGTTCAAAGTTAAGCAAAAAAAAAAACCTCTTTCATAGTTATCCTTGACTGTGCCTTTGTCTTGTGACCTTTGTAGTTAAAAACTGAAATTAGAACATTCATAAAAACAAGAATAAATCAACTGTGATGACAGCCCAGCTTTCATAAGGATACCAAGGACCTGTTAGCACTTTTCTTTGTCTGAATGCTTCATTAATAAATTAACAGCTTTGGGGGCTTTTTGTTCCCATTCCAACAAGTCAATAGAAAATGAATAGTTTAACACCTGAAATTTTAAAAAAATCTGACCATTGCCTGCAATTGGAACAAATCTTTGATTTCCATTCTGTTCCTAAGAAAGATTTTGATCCAATAAAAATTCCTATGCAGGAATTAAATCTGCAAGTGTAATTTTCATAATCTAATATCCAGTTGATCAAAATCAAACCAGTTGATCAAGATCAATGTTAGGACTTTACTTTTAATTTCTATAATAACTTATCTAGTTTTACTTGTAGTATGAATTGGGCTTCAGAGAAAGAGAAAAATATCCTGGAAGAGTGGTTAAAGCAGAAGGAAGGAAGGAAGGAAGGAAGGAAGGAAGGAAGGAAGGAAGGAAGGAAGGAAGGAAGGAAAGGGAAGAAGGAGAAGGAGGAGGAGGAGGAGGAGGAGGAGGAGGAGGAGAAGGAGAAGAAGAAGAAGAAGAAGAAGAAGAAGAAGAAGAAGAAGAAGAAGAAGAAGAAGAAGAAGAAGAAGAAGAAGAAGAAGAAGAAGAAGAAGAAACAACCAGGAGAATCATACTCCTCATCCCTATCAGTCTAACATCACACAAGGAAGGAAAGTTGAGCAAAGCCTCTTTTAAGGATTCTGCTGTAGTGGGACTTTGATAAGAAAGAAGGGATATCTTAAAAATATTTAGTGCCAAGTTTAAAAAAAAGAACTTTGTATAAGCCTATGAGATAACCATGCAATGCTCATTTTGGCCTTTTTCCAAAATTGCTGCATGAATTTTCCTAGACTAAACAACAAGCAACCACAGAAGTAGATGAATCAGAATTGTCCAAGGTAAGGATAACTCAGGTATGTTTAACCACAAACAAATTATCTTCCTCTAGGAATTGCTGCAACTGGAGAACATATTTTTTTATCCTCAAAAACAAATCAACAGGTGATTCTTCCATTATGTATAGTTTTTAAGCTACTATTCAAATATAATGGTGCTTGACTAATAGAACCAATCCTTGAAATTCTAGCTATTGCATCATCCCACAGTTATGTAATTACAATTTCCAATGCTCTCTGTTGACTTTCCACAAGCAGTGGGAAAGCTTGCAGGAAGTCAGAAGTTACAGTCAGGTGAGATCCTTGCTTAATAACCCATGTAGACCTTGCTTAATAGTGACAACCATAATTGCCAAAATTGCCATTAGTAAGTGATGCAATCATGTGACATCATGCTTTCTAACTGTATCTCTTAGCAACTACAATTCTGGTCCCAATTGCCATAGAAACGCAAGCATTACCTGCAGTTATATTAAAAGGTTACATTAAATAGTTACATTAAAAGACTATCACCAAAAGGCGTGCAGAGCAAAACAGAAGTTCCTTAAATATATCTCTTCCTTTCAGAAAAGTACTAAAACCCTCCTCTTACAACTCAGTTGGCTAAAATCATTTGCTTTGTTAAACAAGCAGTAATGGCCAGGTCAAACAGTGATAAAATTAGAATGTGCATGTCATTTTCATGACGGCAAGTAACCATCATGACTGGGGAGGTTACTGTTTATTCAGGACTAACAGGTGGACTGCAAAAGGCTCAATGACCACTAGGTGTCAACAAAGAGATACAGAAAGATCTGACAGTTGTTGCCATCTAAGGTGGATTCAGACAACAGTCCTAATTTAGGGGAATATATAGACCCAGCATTGACTCTTCTAGCACCATTTGTAAAGGTTATCAGATTACATTATTGTAATACTGCAATACCACTTTCTAGCACATTTATGATAATCAGTGCACTTGTTGCAAACCAAGATAGAAGCTGATAGTCACTGTCTTAATAGTGTTTGCTCATAATTTCTTTTCCTTATGTAGACAAAATAAATACAGTACACAGCTATTAACACATCTGTTTTTAAAGTACTTGATAACTTGTTTGAGCCTAGATCCAAGCTGCCTCATTTCCCAATGTAAGAAATTATTTCCTAACACACACATTGCAGTTTTTTCAAAAAAAATTAATCTGAATAAAATCAAGCAAGAACTGTTTGCCAGGTTTTGGATAGTGTTGTAAGCTAATCATTCTCTCCAGGTTCCTAGTACTAAATTATGGAATAAATTAAATACATAATTTGGTGGTGCCTTTAAAAAAAAGGTAATTACCAGCTATAATCAATCCATGGAACAGGGCCAGTTAAAATTGGGCCTATATCAAATGGAACAGATAAAACTCTTTCCCCAGAGAGTCAGTTTTGAGAAACCCCATTTCACATTCCAATATTTTAACCTGGTTTAGTAAGAGATTCTGTTGCATAATCTGGTGCTTTCCCCATATATTTGGACTACACCTTCTAAAATTCCAAACTAGCATGGCAAGTTAGCTGAATTTTATCAGATCCATTATGCCAAAAGCCCATGCTAACTTTGTGATCACCTTTGTATAGTCAAGCATGTATCCATAAGCATCTTACAAAACATGGTATCTAACATACTCCCTTCAAAATAGAATGCTTTATTCATTTGTGTTGTCATTAGCCTTGAGAGGCTTTGCACAATAGTCATTTATTAAAGTTTTCTTCTTTGCTGCACTTCTATATGTAGACCTAGGAGCAGAAAATACAATTAGTTGTGGAAATATGTATTGGCAATGCAATGTACTTATTGAACAGAGTCTTGCTCATGTATAAATATGGCTTTCTCAGTGGACTTATCTCAGTTTGACAATGCATTCCACATTGCTATTTTACAGGCATTTTAGTACCAAATTCAAATACCTTTATTCACCAGGCATTTACATTTATGCAATTTCTAACTTGCCCATTCAGGTTTAATTTCTTTTGATTGTTTAATACTTGTGGTTATTGCATTCCATTAAGTTTTGAATATCCACAGGTTGGTAGATGCTCTGTTGATGTCAGTTTCCATGAAATACAGCATAGAAACTCACAATTCATTATGTTCTTAGTAATTATGGCATTACATCAGGATCAGATTCATAGCTACCATTGTTCCATTTGAGTGCCTTAACAATTAAAGAATGAGGAAATGAAGAAAGCATTCACCTTGGGCTGTCTATTGAGTTAAATATTTAGTTACACCAGGAATTTTACTTCCATAACCTGGAATAGAAGATTGATGGGACTTTGTTGGGAGGGAAAAATAAGTTCTGGGTATAATTAACTTCTAATTTCCCCATTTCTTCTGGACAATGCTGTAATTAAGATAATAAACCGGTTACCCAGATTCAAGAGTTCAGCAGCATACCATTGCAGTACCTTCATCATCAGGAGCTGCATCAAAGTTGAGAATTTTTTGTAATCCTCACCTATAGGCTTTAGGCTAGGATTACACTTTAAAAAATAACTGATTTACCTTGGTTAAATAATTCTACTTAGTCATAACAGCTTGTCTCAGTTAAAAAAAAACTGCTGTATGGCTTACAAATTAAAAAAAATAAGGCAATCAGGGAGTGGAGAAGGAAAAATAAAGGAGAGTGGACAATCTGTCACGGACAGAATCACCCATAAAGTAATATTTACATCTTGCCCAGACTAGGTTAATGTTGTTCTTGTTTGAATGATTTGGGTAACTGATTAGCAATTAATAATCAATTGATAAATAATAAATGAGGTGATGTTGCTCTTCAATTCTCTTCAAAGCCTTTTTAAGTCCTCCAGAGCAATGGTGGGTTATGGCCAGTACGGTCCGGTACGGGCATACCGGTGCCTGCTGGGAGCACCAGGTACCATTCCAGTACAGTGCTTCAGAGAGCCCACCCGCCCACCGCCGTTCCTTACCTATATTTGACCCAACTGGGCCATTTGCGCAAGCACACACAGCGTACGCCACCTGCGTGATGCTCCACTAAGCAGGGCGTGTTGAATATTCATTTGAATCCTTTCTTATAAGATATAAAACTATATCCTATTTTATTGTTACTTCATTTTAGCTTATCAAGGACAATCCAGGAAAAAGTTATTTGTTGAGCTTTATGTTCATTGAAACTAAACTGTTTCAGTTTAGTTTCAACTAAACCCAACAAACTATACTTTAACTAATACATTTTGTGCCTTGAATAAGTTTATATTTCAACTGATTACTTTTAGTGTCTTGAGTAGAACTCTAATTGAACTGATTAACTTTAGTGTCTAGGAAGTATATCTATATAAGAATAGATCTAGCAGATTGCTTCAAATGTACTACATTGGATGTTCAATAGCCCTCATTACTTTCTGTTAAAGAGGACTCTGAATCTCTAGTTGCAGAGCAGATATCAATTCAAACTATTTGGAAGGAAATCTTATGCCCTGAGATTTATAGATACAGTAAATAATTAGTTAGAGATTTAGAGGTTTAGAGGTTTTTTTTCAACTTGTATGCCGCCCAATTCCCGAGGGACTCAGGGCGACTAACAAAACCGAAAGGGGAGGGGAACAATACAAAAGAAAAGAAAACAAAAACAAACAACAATACAGAAGCAATTTAAAAGGTCTCAACAAGCACACCAGTTCGAGTGGGGATGGAACTCAGCAGCCCCAGGCCTGCTGGAACAGCCAGGTCTTAACGGCTTTACGGAAAGCCTGAAGGGTGGTGAGAGTCCGATGTAGACTACATTAGAGTTTATTTTGGATGTACTAAAAGTCTTGTTCAATTTTTTCACAGTTATTTTGACTGACATTGGTCTCCATTTTGGAGACCAGACATTTTCTCTTTGCTGATACTTCCTCCTGAAAGTTAGGTCTTTTCTTGAGCCCAATACTCAACTGTATTTTTCCTATACTTTTTCTTTCTTTTATTAACAGGAAGTTGAAAATATATTAAGAAGAATAGTTTTGGTCCTATACCTTTAGCTTGAAGGAAAGAAAGAGAATGTGGTGGTGGCAATGAAAACAAGCCTTCAAAGTCTCAAAATAAGATGGTGCTAGTATAGTTGGATGAGTAAAAATGTTCCAATATAAATGTCAGACATTATACACTATATTGCCAAAAGTATTCGCTCACCCATCCAAATAATCAGAATCAGGTGTTTCAATCAGTTCCATGGCCACAGGTGTATAAAATCAAGTACCTAGGCATGCAGACTGTTTTTGCAAACATTTGTGAAAGAATGGGTCGCTCTCAGGAGCTCAGTGAATTCTAGCGTGGAACTGTGATAGGATGCCACCTGTGCAACAAATCCAGTCATGAAATTTCCTCGCTCCTAAATATTCCATAGTCAACTGTCAGCTGTATTATAAGAATGTGGAAGTATTTGGAAAAGACAGCAACTCAGCAACGAAGTGGTAGGCCACATAAACTGACAGAGCGGGGTGCGAAGAGGTCGCCAACTTTCTGTAGAGTCAATCATTATAGACCTCCAAACGTCATGTGGATTAGCTTAAGAACAGTGTGCAGAGAGCTTCATGGAATGGGTTTCCATGGCCGAGCAGCTGCATCCAAGCCATACATCACCAAGTGCAATGCAAAGCGTCGGATGCAGTGGTGTAAAGCATGCAGCTACTGGACTCTAGAGCAGTGGAGATGCGTTCTCTGGAGTGACGCATTGCGCTTCTCTATCTGGCAATCTGATGTTGTCACTACAAGCTTATTCCTACAAAGAGTTTAACAAGCATCCAACTCTTTGATTTTTATTTCTGATGCTGCAAGAAATACATGCTAATGCAGTTTTGTAGAAGATGCTATGTATGTGAGTAAGCAAGGAAATAGTACCCTGTTTCCATGAAGATAAGATCTCCCTGAGTAATAAGCCCAATCAGGTTTTTGAGTGCATGCGCTAAAATAAACCCTCCCTAAAAATAAGCCCTCCTGAAAAATATTGCAACACAACAGCAGCCACAAAGTACTACGGTCGCCGTCTTCTGCACCTCAAAAATAATAAGACCTCCCCAAAAATAAAGCCAAGCACTTATTATGGGGATCAAAAGAAAATAAGACCCTGTCTTATTTTTGGGGAAACACGGTACTTGTAATGATTTGCAATAGTTTCAGGACTAAAGAGAGTTAGAAAACATAATGGAAGATATCAATAGATATTTATCTTCCAAACAGAATGTTTCTGAATTCCAGTGGTTGGAGAACACGAAGATATGAATGCTGTTGGCTTTATGTCCTGTACAAAGGATTCTGGTGGCAGCTGGTTAGCCACTGTGGGAACAGAATGATGGACTAGAAAGACCTTTGATCTAATCCATCTTGGCTTTCCTTATATTCTTAGCCACAGATCAGAATCTACTTGTGCCATTTATTCAGCAGTTGGCCCACATTATCAGGGCATCCCCAAACCAGATGGAAGCCTCCACAATATCTCAGATATATACTACTTTAGATTGAACAGATCCTGCTCAAATCTGCTCAGCTTCAAATGAAAGCAACCAAGGGTTTGTAATTTAAGTACTGTATCTGTAAGTATCTTAAGAATACTGGTCACTTTACCTACTTTTCTACAAATTAGAGGAGAAAGTATCCAGCATTTTTTTAATTTCATAGTTTTGATGTGAGGAACTGGTAAGTCCTAGTACAATATTATCTGCCCCTTTTTTGGTTGATTTTGTCATTTAGATTCTAATTCTTTTTTTAACATTATAAAATACAGACTTTGCCCTTCGTTGGCAGCCTACTTAATATGTGACAGAATGTATTGCTTTATTAGTCTAGAAGAAAACAAGTTTGCTTTTAATGTTGTCTGCAAAGCTCTGTTTTTTCTTTGTACAACATCTGCTTAAAATATTCTAAGACATGGTTTAGAATCATATCATTTCATGCACACCAATAGCGTGGCTGAATATCAAGGCCTTTTTCTACCTAGTGTGATCTCAGTCCCATGAGCCAAAATCTAGTTGTCAGGAGACTTGTTGTAAGTAATGGTCATTTGTGTTTCATAATTATCTTGAATAAACACAATTAGTTCCACATTCCGCTGTTTTCTTCCTAAGGCATCTGTAAACATTCTGTACTATCCTCACAAACAGCTTTTGGCAATCATTAGGGGGAAAAACCCCAAAGCAGAATTATTCTCTATGGATTCTTTTAATTTATTCCAAGGAATGTGCCCAGAGGAATAATGAGATCTACTACAGGAAAAAATAGTGATGGAATATTTTACTATTGTTGTATGTCATCACTTGAATGTAACTGGGGGAAAATAAAAAAGGACAGTTATTATAATTATAGTCAATTCTTGGAATTGTTCCCCATTCCATTATAAGTATCTTAAATATTACAGATTTAGTTTCAGCATCATTTTGTACATACTGTATATAATAACCACTAAAGTCAGCAGAACCTGACCTCATAGAAATGTGTAAAGAAAAGAGCCCTTTTATCTAGCCTGAAAATTTATTTTTGTGGTTAAAGTGTTCATTTTGAGAAGTAGGAATTCACATTTTCTATTACCCAGATTTTACTGCCTTGTTTGGGGAAACATATTTACAATAGTGCAGAAGATGGACTGGTGGTCACAAAAGGAAGCTGAGATATATAGCATTGAGGCGGTATTTTTCTGTTGAAAATACCATGGAATGAAATGTATAAAAAAGAATAACTGAATTCTGGGAAGATATTAAGACCTAATAATAAAGCAGTAAATTTTCTTCCTGTTTTAAGATGAGTGGATAGAGGTCACATTTTCAGTCTTTCAATATTGATTCCCTATGGAGATATCTATAATGAAGTAGAAAAGAGAATGGCTCTAAAAAGATCTAACAGCAAAAATAAGCCAAAAATGATGATGATGATGATGATGATGATGATGATGATGATAGATAGATAGATAGATAGATAGATAGATAGATAGATAGATAGATAGATGAGAGAGAAAAATGATAGATAACTAGATATATATAGCACAGTAAAATCTTAATATTAATTGAAAAGAGAAGAAAAGTTATGGCAACTTTTGTCCTACAGTTGGATGATCACATCTGAAACAAACTTTTGGAGGCACATTGCTGAATATTGCCAATTTAACAAGCTGTTCTGTGCTGCAAGGGACATATTTATGGACATACTTTCAACAAGACATACCTAGTGTGACCAAGCTGTGCTGTAGTAAAGAGCAGAAACTATTAGAAAAATAGAGGGTTTTTTTTTTTTACATAAATGATTTCACACATAGAAATTATTAAGTTCAGATCCACTGAGCAAAAAACACTCAGTGATAAGACAGATTTGTCATAAGTAAGAAGCTATTATATGGAGAAGAACAAGCAAAATGGAGCACATTATTTCACTGTTAACCCATGCTGTGGTGTCGATAGTTCTTAATTGATTCTAAGGAGCCTATTATCTCTAAATTTATGAATTTTCATGCTGTTTTTTAAATAAGATTTTTAATATTTTTTCCAAGAGCTGAATGCAATGAACACAATATAAATATATTGATTACAACAGAAAAAGTATGGAGAGAGGGGGGGGAGGGAGGATATTAAAACCTAGAGTTACCTTCAAACATTTGTTGATTTTGCAAATGGCCATTACGATTAAATATCTAAGTTATTTCCAAAACAAAACTTTTGGAAAAATTGGTGTTACTAGTGTATTTCTGTGCATAGTTCAAAGAAGGTTAGATTTGATTGGTATAAAGTCAGACTATTGGAGATACTGCATCTTCTGTAGCACTTTGGAACTACTTTTGGCATGAACCCACCAGGGCCTTTTCAACAGCCATTTTCTGGATCCAGATGCCCTCAAAAGGGACACCAGTTTTCTGAAATCTGTTGTCTCACACCAGCTGGGAAGAAATTTTTTCAGTTTTGATTTTTAAGCTGAATCACTTTCTAAAATGGATTTTAGATATCCAGGAATGTTATCTACTATTGTTGTATTTGTAGTTAATTCATTTTTGTTTTAGTCACAGTTTTTGCATCATACATAATTCTGTATGTTATTACCTTGTAGAGCTCGGTTTTTACTGGAAAGGCAAGTTATGAATTTGGTCAATGCCTGAAATGCTCTACCTCACTCCATTGTTACATCCTCTGAGCCTCACAGCTTCAATCTTAAACTGTCAGTGGTGGGATTCAAATTTATTTACTACCGGTTCTGTGGACGTGGCTTGGTGAGCATGGCAGGGGAAGGATACTGTAAAATCTCCATTCCCACCCCACTCCAGGGAAGGTTACTGCACAATCCCCATTCCCTCCCAATCAGCTGAGACTCGGGAGGCAGAGAATAGATGGGGGCGGGTCCAATCAGAGATGGTATTTACCGTTTCTCTGACCTTCTCAAAATTTCCGCTATGGTTCTCCAGAACTGGTCAGAACATGCTGAATATCACCTCTGGTTTACCATGGATCTTACCTAATTCCTAAGAGGTCTGTAAAGGGTGCCTGCATAACATCCCTGTCCTACTGTCCCTATCTATTTGTATTCATTTCATTTGTTCATATTCATGTTTATATTTATACCTGCTATCCTGTACACGTTTGACAAACTAATAAATACAAATAGGATCTTCTCTGGATTTTGAGTCTGGAGAAGAGCACAACAGACTTTATATTCTCAACCTATTGGCTCTGTGCATAAGTCTATTTGTCACCATCCATTATGTATACAAAGACCAGCATATAACATGATGTTTTCCTATCTGCTGCCACCCAGAATTATGGGATAATAATTTCCAGAATTCCTAGTCACTATAGCCAAATATAGTTTAAGGAAAGTGATGAGCACAACTAACACATCTGCTCCCCAATCTGTAGCTTAATAGGATTTAATCACTGTAAAGTATGATATTAATTTGTGCTGTTGTATTATAGAATAGCATCACTACCTATCAGAGATCTGTATTTATTTGTAAAGTTTTACTAACTGAGAGATTAAAAAAATATATTATCACTTACAGGTAGTCATCAACTAATGATAATTCAGTTAACAACTATTCATTGTTACAATAACACTGAAAAAAGTGACCTATGATCAATCCCCATTCTTATCACCATTGCAGTGTCCCAATACTCATGTGATTGTGACCCTTGGCATCTGTTGCACATCTATGACTGTCACAGTGTACCACAGTACATAATCCCCATTTGCAACCTTGACAAGCAAATTGTGGTCACATGATATCTCACTTAATAACTATGATGATTTTCTTAACAACCATGACAAAAAAGGTTATAAAATTGGGTGTGGTCAAGTGATACGTCCCTTAACAATCACACTGCTTCATAACAAATTTTCTCATCCCTATTTATTTTTTATTTATTGTTTTTTGATAAATCACTCATTAGGTTTGTTCACTCAAGGCGATGAACAAACCTAATACTACTTCCTCCTCCTATGTACTCCATAACTACCACCCTGTGAGTTGGGCTGAGAGACAGTAACTGGTACACTTAACTGGGTTTCATGGCTAAGGTGGGACTAGAATTCACAGTCTCCTAGTTGCTATCCTGATGCCTTAACCACTAGCCCAAACTGCCCTGGTCATATGTCCAGGCTACCTTATATACCTTAATATTCCAAAGAAGTATTATAACATTAGAAAGGATTTTTCAGAAGTGACAAATGAAAGGGATGGTTGCAGAGGTAGCAATAGCAATAGCAGTTAGACTTATATACCGCTTCATAGGGCTTTCAGCCCTCTCTAAGCGGTTTACAGAGTCAGCATATTGCCCCCAACAACAATCCAGGTCCTCATTTTACCCACCTCAGAAGGATGGAAGGCTGAGTCAACCCTGAGCCGGTGAGATTTGAACAGCCGAACTGCAGAACTGCAATCAGCTGAAGTAGCCTGCAGTGCTGCATTTAACCACTGCGCCACCTCAGCTCTATGCGGTATTCAGCAGGTTCTGACCAGTTCTGGAGAACCGGTAGTGGAAATTTTGTGTAGTTCAGAGAATCAGTAAATACCAGACTGGCCCTGCCCCCATCTATTCTCTGCCTCCCGGGTCCCAGCTGATTGGAAGGAAATGGGGATTCTGCTGTAACCTTCCCCTGGGAGGGAATGGAGATTCTACAGTATCCTTCTCCTGACACTCCCACCAAGCCACAACTACCAATCCATACCACACCCACCAAGCTACACCCACAGAACCAGTAGTAAAAAATTTGAATCCCACCACTGGATGGTTATGACCGCAGGTATTAGTAAAATCCACGGAGCGTAAGTGCGTGTTTAGTTGGCTATGGATTCCACCTATACACAATCAGAGATGACATTTAACAACAATTGGATCCACAGTAGCAATATAGTGAAACAAACTGAAGCCAGAGACTTCATATTCTCTGCAACACTGACTTTATCTTGTCCTCATGGCTGTTGCTTCCATTTTATTTCAGCAAAGTCTTTTAAACAGATAGAGCAGCTTGTTTCCTTGACAGCACAGAATGAACTATTTTGGTTTTCTTTGATCTGTGTCTGTTCAGCATACTGTATCCATAGAAATAGCTTCTGTCCCAAGACTACAAGCATGTTGTATTATGTATGCCTAAAATAGTGTGTTAATACTGCATTAAGTTGGCACTGTTCAAGTCTGGAAAGTCATGAAAAGAAACTTTAAAGATCCTCAAAGCCTTGTTGTAGAATTTGTGTGTCTTGTGCCTGATTATTCCATTAACCATCAATACCATAATCTTTAAAGAAAAATCATAGATGCTACAAAGCTTGCGCTTATTTTAAAAGTTTGTGCATGCTTTAAAATATACATTGACAAACTATTATAGATTGTATTCAAGTATAATCTTTTACATGTATGTTATCTATGTCCATGACAAATAAGGGGTCGTTGTGCTGTCTGACCTTGGATATTTTCTTGCAGATGTTTCGTTACCCAAATTAGATAATATGAACAGTACTAACCCAACAAAATATATCTGGTTCATGCCTAATGACCAATACATTTTCCATATAGAGCATGGGATACAATTCAGATACAAAATGCATCTGAGAAAATGAATAGTAAATATGAGGCAATAAATATATTAATTTTTGACATACCCTAAAAGCCCTTTACTGTTTCTGTTGGTAAGTTCAAATATGCCTATTATTCTAAATAATAGATAGATAGGTAGGCAGATAGATAGATACTGAACATCTGTCAGAATGATATTTTCATATTTAAAAAATCAACTTTTCAATTGTAGCTTCAATTAATTTTCTCTTTAAAGCAAATAGCAATTTTGAAACAAATGTTGCCTTTAATTTCAAAATCTTCTGATATTTTATAATATGTTGGAGCCTAAAGTCTTCTTTGTGCACATAGAACATAAGAGTATTCTTGAGAACAGAAATCTAACCAGAGCAAGGATGTTTGAAGCAAGTTTTATAATTGTATTATAACAGAAATAAGACGAGCAAATTCTAGCATCTAGCTAATGCATTCTGCAAAGACAAGCATTAAAGTGCATTCATTCTCTAAGACTATGACTGAAGAAGAAATGCAGAAAGAAGTAACCTCAGATTACCAATCACAATTACACATTCACTATTCTAAGAGAACAGAAAGTACATTCTCAACTTTCTCTTTAGACCCTATTCCTCCCAGGCCATCCTCATCCCTGGCAGTAGATCATGAGTTACTGAAGAGTGAGGTGGCATTAGATTTGAACCAATAACATCCCTTCTCAGTGGTTCATGCAGCAGCAATACACAACTCCCTTTTGTTTAGTCACCACATTAAAAAAGATGATGAAAAGATGATATTGCTTCGGTGGCTTTCATTAGTAACTTGTTCTGGAAGAAGTTGGCTGCTAAACTTGTTATGGCCAGTTTCTGTCTGTCAGTCCTGTGTTTTGCAACATGTACCTTATCATTTCAATAAGGGGGAAATACTTCCTCTCTAACATATTACCTTATTCTGTGACAAAAGTTACTGTGGTTTCACAATTCCCCTGCTGCTTCAAGTATAGTTTACATGTATCTTGTTATATATATTTACCCCATTGTCTATGTTTAGTACCTGAGACTTTCCTTAAATATGTTTACTAAAACCACATGTTCTTTATTTTTACCGTACAAACAGCATCTGAGACTCTGTGTCCCATTCACTAGTGTCATTTGGTTACACAATTTTTGTGGTTGCAATTCTTTACTGCCCTTGCTTTCTCTTCTACACAGTTTAATTCTAATTTTCTAGAGTAAGTATTTCATAAGTAATATTCCATTTTCTGTCACATAACAATTATTATCTTTAAATTTTACATCATATCCAGAGGTGGGCTGCTCCCGGTTTGGCCTGGATAAACCGGTAGTAGCGATGGCAGGAGGCTTCGCCCACCCACCCAGATGCTTCTGTGCATGTGCAGAAGCATCACACACGAGCATGCGCACGAGCGAACCAGTAGCCTTTATGTGTTATGTGGTTTACAGACAGTAGACGTGATCCCAGATCTAGGCTTATAACCCTGTTGGCAATTGAAACATTTTGTTTCTACATATCAGTTTCCTGAGAGTAGGAAACTAATCTGAGCAAGGATTAGTGAAGCAGATGTTCTAACTATAACACAGGGGAATTTATTTACAGTAGGTATAACACAGAGATATACAAACTCTTCCTCCTACTTGGAGAAGAATCCAACAGTATGTGCTCTGAGCATGTACTTAGGAAGAAAGGCTGAAATAACTGGCCTTAGAACAGTAATATTATAGGCAAAATGCAGGGTGATTGACTAATAAAGTTACCTATCTAGAGATAGTTAAGCTTGTGATCAGTAGGTAATAAAATATTAGGCACAAAAGAACCAAAAGAACTTCATGAACATCAAGAACAACAATTCAACCCTATTCTATTTCCCACGGGACAGCAAGTGTACTATTGATGTTGGACTTGAATCAATGAAACAAGAATTCAAGTGAGCATTTAAATTAATCACTCCCTCTCAGCCCAGCCTAGCTTTCTACTTCTATAGCTTTTCAAGCCAGGCAATGATTTAACAGTATCTTGTAATGATATTTGACAAGGGGACTAACCTTAGGAAGCAGGAGGGGCAGCCACAGACTGTACAACCAATTATAAAAGATATCTCAGCCCACAGAAAGGGGATAATGTAGAAAATATTTTAGAAGGGACCCTCCCTAGTTCTCAAAAGAGTGGAAGGAAATGAGAAAGGAAACTTGCAAGACTCTTGTTAATGTAACCATATAATAAAGATGGAACTGGTAGTTTTGATGTGCTTCTTCTCTGGACTACCTTGCAGGTCTAGCAAATAGTAATATAATATATAAAAATTCAACTGTGAATCAAGCCAGTGATTTGTATTAGAATATAGATAGATGATAGACAAATGACAGAAAGGCAGAGAGATTCTCTAAATCGATTCTTTTTTGTCATTTAAAAAAACTCTGCCTGTGAAATCAATAAACAAAATCCGTAAAGTACCTTTCTACATCCCTTGGGGGAGAAGGGGAAGAGGAATATGGCTATCGGGGGTGGGGGGGGGGAATATCTTACTGTTCATGTCAGCATTATTCTATTTTTTCCCCAAATTGACTTTCTTCTAATTGCTTTGCCCATTTTGCAGCAAGCATCCTTATGTACGAGGCATGTGCATTCCGGTTCTAGTGTGCTAAAGTGAGGATGAGCCGTGGGGAGCCCTGCCTGTACCACTGTCCTTTGCTATTCTTGATTCCGTGGCCTGAGGCAATGGTTTACATTTTTAGGACAACAGCCGGCTATCTGCAAGCAGCAGAGCACTCGTCAGGCTTCATTACTGCACACAAAATGACACAAGTGAGCCTGTGGTCACAACTGTGCTTATGGTACACTGAAAAGCCATTATATCTCATTGTAACTACCACAACAAAACCTCTATATAAATGCCTACATTGACCCAAACAATTTAACTTATTTATACAGAATAATATCAATAAAAATCAACAGCAAACAAATGTTTGGGTTGTAATGAGGGCTTCAATCAAGGCCTCTATAAATTTTATAAGACGTTATTCTCTTTTTCTTATGCCCATAATTTGTCTCTTCTAAACTCATGTAGTACAATAGCAGCTAAACAATCAACCTTTTTTCTAGGTTAATAATTTGGAGAACATAATTTGTATCAAATGATTTGCTTAGAAGGAACAAAGTAAATTGCTTGGGTATCATTGTATATTAAGACAGTGAATTTATAATTAAAACATCTCTCCTTTCTGTATAAGAAGTTGACATTGTTGTATGACCAATGGGCATATCTTATTCTCAAGTTAACTCTAGTGGATATGGCTCAACTTCGTACTAAATTCCCTTTCACTGGGGAAATTCAAAGGCACACTAACATATTGAATATGCATTAGCATACTAGTATGGTAATAGCAAAGTACCAGTAGTGGCACAAAGTCTCAAACTGGATTAAATGTTGTTTAGAGTATGAGAGAAATCAGCTTCTCTTGTATTCAAAGGACAATCATGCTGTCATTCACATAAACTGCAGCACTATGTTGGAACAGGAGAAAGCTGCAGTTTCTACATACATATCATACTTTGCTACTCTGATATTCACACATTAGGACATATTGCTTGCAAAAGAATCCCAGGAATAATATTTCTTTGCAAGTAGACACTTTGAGTTATCAAGGCTATCCCACAGGCAGGTAATCTACCATCATGCATGTCTATGGAGATTCTCAGTCATCCGGGTCCCAATTGTCTCAAAGGTGATTTTTTTTTCAAGAGGCAACTGGACTTTCTGGTTTTTCCTTGAGGAAGTTTAATTTCTCATCCACGAAGCTTCTTCAGCTCTTAGATGAGAAGCAAAACTTCTTCAAAGAAAAACCAGAAAATCCAGTTGCCTCTTGAAAAAGCACCTTGGGACTACCATCGTGCAATTATATAAACATTGACGCTCCTTTACAAATAAATGTGTTTCACATGCAGCTTGAAGAGTGGACCTAGGATGCAGGGGTCAGAACCAAAGTTTGACAGTGCAGCAATCAAGCATTACCAAAAGCATCAGGAAGGCAAAAGTAGATCAACCAGGGCTGAAACCAAAGGATGGAATGAGGGTCAAAAAAAAAAAAAAGGAAAAGAGCACAAAGGAAGAGAAAATAGATGGGTTTGGATGGGAAAGCAGGAAACAAAGAGAGCAAAAGGGAACACATTGATAAACATTGGATCTAGTAAATTAGATCTTGAATTTGTCAACTTTTTATTGCACATGCCTCAAAAACCAGATGTTTATATAATTAACAACAAGATTGTTAAGAACAAAGGCAATGAGATTTGCCTCACTGAAACTCTTCATAGCTTCACCCAGTTGTTCCATTGAGCAGCACATGCTGTACATACTTTCAGCACATCCAAAAGCCACCTGGAAGTCTATGAAAAGATTCCTGTACCTTTGCAGAAGTGTCTTCTAACCACTAGAAGCAAAAACCCTAGAAGTAATAAAGCATTTCCCTTTTAGAACTATGGAGGGGGCACATTGCTTTTCAAAAGTTGCTTTGCAAGAAACTTTACTGAAGTGAAGCAGCTCTTCAAAACTTTGCATAGTCCTAAGAATAATGGAAATGCATTAGATTTGTCTTTGACCTGCCTATTCATACGTATTAAAGCAGCCATTTTGAAGCTTCGTGCAACAAGTTTTCAAAATTCCAAACATCTCCATCCTTATATTTTGAGAATCCACTTAAGGGCTTACATGAAACATCCTGAATTAATAAATATATATGAAATCCATATGAACCCTTCATTAAAACATAGTACTTACCGTACTTATCAATGCTTATCAATACTTATCAATCTCAGAAAATGCATATTCCAAGAAGACACAATTGCAATAACATTGCTACAATTTGGACTGGAGGTACCTGCTTATTCAAAAAAGCAAAGAAAGCAGTTTGGGGGCACACACACACACACACACACACCTTTCTTTAGATAAAGAAAAATACAACACTGAGCAGATATTTTACATGAAAGCATCTATTTTTCTGTAAGAAATACCTGAGGGAACTTAGCCACGTAAATTGTATGTACTTGTTTCCAACACCCCTGGGGTTACTGTTGATTAAGCAAATCCTGCCAAGTCTATCAACTATCTTCCTTAAAACCATAAATATAATAAATGCCTAAAAAGCAATTACGGCATTACTAACACAATGTTTTAAAACAAAGCATACTATATAATACATTATGAATAGGAAACACAAGTCAGGAGAAAGATTTTGAAGATTTAAGCAACTGTTCCAGCTGGTGAAAACATATTAAAGTACATAATCATACTATTCTTGAAAACATGAATTACATTTAATCCTAGATTTAAAAGAATATCATTATATTTTAGCCAAATCTTAGTTTCCCATCTGGAACATTAAAAATGACCTATCATACAGGCCTATTAAAAAAGATGAGAAGTAAAAAAATCAAAACATCCTTAATCTAAAGGCATAATTTGGCAATATAGGTAGTCCTGGACTTATGACCACAATTGAGACCAACATTTCCATTGCTAAGCAAGACAGTTGTTAAGTGAGTTTTGCCCTGTTTTACGACCTTTCTTCCACAGTTGAAGTGAAACACTGCAGGTATTTGGATTTGGATTTGGATTTTATTGGGTTTGTATGCCGCCCTATTCCCGAGAGACTAAGGGCGGCTCACAATAAAAAAGGGGAAGGGATACAAAAAAAAAATAAACAACAATTTAAAATTATACAACAGCCGTAACCTCGAATGGGGCTGGATGGTTCAATAGCCCCAGGCCTGCCGGAACAGCCAGGTCTTAACTGCTTTGCGGAAGGCCAGGAGGGTAGTAAGGGTCCGGGTCTCCATGGGGAGATCGTTCCAGAGGGCCGGAGCAGCCACAGAGAAGGCCCTCCCTCGAGGAGTCGCCAGCCCACATTGGTCGGCAGATGAAATTCGGAGGAGGCCTAGTCTGTGGGATCTAATAGGTCTTTGGGAGGTGACTGGCAGGAGGCGGTCTCTCAAGTATTAAATTAGTAACATGATTATTAAGTGAATCTGGCTTCCCCATCACCTTTACTGCCACAAGGTGATCAAAAGGTGACCCTGAAACACCGCAAACATCATAAATACCTGCCAGTTGCCAAAGCATCTGAACTTTGTTTATATGACAGTGAGGATGCTGCAATGATGGTAAGCATGAAAAAATGGTCATATATTTGGGGGGCATTTTGAATGGTCACTAAATGAATGGTTGTAAGCCAAGGACTACCTGTATCTGGTTTTCCTCCCTCTATTCACTTTTATGAAAATGTCTTCTATAGTCACAACATAATCCTAAGACTGAAAATCAGGCTTGTCAGATATTGCATCTTTTCTATCCTGATCTACAAAGCAGAGAGTTGGTCTCTGACAGAAAACCACTTGAAGAAACTAGAAGCACTTGAAATTTGGATTTAATTTGGATGGCTGTTATATATAAACTGGGTTGACAAAATCATAAATGAGGAAGTGACAAGCTGCCTGTGAAAACAAAGGGAAATCATCAAAGCCATTAAAAAGCAAAAGTTAGAATATTTGTGATGCGACACCCAGAAAAATAGGGCATCCTTTGCTTAATCCTCCAGGAAAAAATTGAAGGCAAATGAGATCCAGGCAGAAGAAGAACATCATGACTTCAAAACCTAAGAACAGGTTTGAAGAAAACTCAGCAGTGCTTTTTCATCCGGCTGTTGACAAAAATAGAATTGCCAACATCCGATGACGGATATGGCAGAAGGAGGAGGAGGAGAGAAGGCGTCACTTTTATCCAATTGGAAGATCTACCTACAACCATTATCTCTCTGATCTGATGATTGAGACAAATAATCACTTTTCATCGCATCTTCACACAAGAAAATGAATTTTCCCTTCTTAAGAGGCAGATGTTGTGCCTAGACCTTGAGTTTGATGAAGACTCATGCAATAGAAATAGTTGGACTTCCAAAGTTTCCTAAGAATTGTCTCCCATTGAATGATTCTATTGAGGAAGAACCTTGTCAGGCAATATTTTCTCCCTGGCTCTGAAAGAGGTAATTCTACGCCCTGAAACTCCAATTATCTTTATTCTGTCATAGTCAGGATTGGGCTTCAAAAATTTTATCAGGGGACTCTCTGCCCATTTGCTGAGTGGGCATGGCCTGGTGGACATGGCCTTGTCGGCCTCCTGCACCATGGCGGGGAAGGTGTTTTTGCCCTCCCTGGGCTCCGGAAGATTTCCTTGAGCCTCCGGGAAGGTGAAAACGGCCTTCCCAGGCAACCAGACTGTCTGGAAGCCAAAAATGGGCCTGTTTCCGGCCTTCCCAAACTTCCAGTAGGCCCATTTTTTTTGCCCTCAAGCCTCCATGCACATCCTGTACTTACCTGCATCCAAAATGGGTTGTGTGGCAACTGCTGGGAGGGGAGGGGTAGGCAGGGCCAGCCAGGAGTGGGATTTGGGGCTTTTCCAAACTTCACAGAAACTTAGCTAGAGGTTCTCCCAAACTCCTGCAAACCCCCAGCAGCCCACCCCTGGGACTCATAGCCCAAAATTTCCAGAGTTAGGCATATATGTGTATATTACATTGCAGTTTTTGTAATATTTATCAGGTGATTTAAAGTCCTCTCTAAGTAGTTTACAGACTCAGCATCTTGCCTCAAATGATATGGATCCTCATTTTACCAACCTTGGAAGGATGTAAGACTGAATCAACCTTGATCTGGTCAAGATCGAAGGAATTTAACTCTTGGCAGTGAGCAGAGTTAGCCTGCAATACTGCATTTTAACACTTCAACACCACAGCTCTTACACCACAGTAGGTATAGCTATAAGTTCTGGTTATCCATAGGATTCCATATTTCCAATCATTTTGGGCACAGAGGGTATGCTCCAGGTCATCTCAATTAAACCTTGTCTTATTGCGGGACCAAAGAAATACACCTTCTCTGTCACTGCTTCTGTTTACAAGCCTGTTAGTATGTTGTGGGAAATATTTTTTTATTGCTATGGTTATTTGTTTGGGGCTATCGTATTTTGTTGTCATGCCTTTAGCTGTTTTAACTGTGTATTTGAATCTTATAAGCCACCCAGATTCTTTTGGATTGAGTGGCCTTAATCAATTTCATTACTTGTGAAGGAATTGATAGGTGGGCAAAAATGCCAAATCCAAACTGAACATCTGGCTGACTGTGTGACGAACCATAATAAAATAAACAAATAACCACTAATATAAGTAATAAAATAACGGGGAGTATTTGTTAGTCTATTTATTTATTTTACAACTGCCCAATTCAACAAAGTGACTCCGGATAACTTACAAGTCTAAAATTATAAAATAATTAAAACAATTTAAAAACATTAAAACAGTAAGAAAAAATCCACAAAATTAGTAAATAAGAATAGCAGCCATGATGAATCAACTAACAGTAATGCCAAGTAACAGGATTCTTAATACATTCTGAGCCCCAGGCCTGGTGGCATAGCCAAGTTTTTAAAGCT
This sequence comes from Thamnophis elegans, assembly GCF_009769535.1. Lineage (NCBI taxonomy): Eukaryota > Metazoa > Chordata > Lepidosauria > Squamata > Natricidae > Thamnophis > Thamnophis elegans. The sequence continues at coordinate 43,659,907 of NC_045548.1, forward strand.
TCGTGAAAAGGCAACAGAATTGGGGTCATTCTAATAACCAAGGGGAGAATATTCCATAAGTCAGGGACTACAACAGAAAAATGGTCTCTCCCAAATGGGATTGGCCTGTCCCTCCTGCACCAGCACAAGGGAATGCAATAGATCCTTGCTGGCGAACCTATGGCACGTGTGCCACAGGTGGCAGGTGGAGCCAAATTTGCCGGCATAGCAGCCCTCAGTTCTGGCACATTTGTGCATGCTGGCCAGTTGATTTTCAGCCTTCTGGAGGCCGAGGAGGGTGTTTTTGCCTTCCCCGGGCTTCAGGAAAGCCTCCAGACCCTAGAGAGGGCAAAAAACAGGCCCAACAGGCCAACCGGAAGTTTGTTCCCAAACTCCGCCAACTGGCCTGGGACCCCAATGGAGGTATGTCATTCTTGTCATAAATTAGGACAAGAGCTTACGTGCTGCCTGTATGCATTTCTCCCTTCCTTTCCTTCTTCTCAATTTCAACTCAATTTTAGTGTTAATATTTATTGTTTTAATGTTTTATCTTGTAATCCCTTTTTATTATTGTTTTTTGAAGTTTTGAAGTTTTAATAACTTTTGTATGCCGCCAATCCCATGGGACTCCGGGCGGCTAACAATACAGTAAATCAAAAAAGAAGAGGAAAGAAAAGATAGATTGTAAGCTGCCTACAATCACCTCTAGATGAAATGGGCAACATGATAGATGATAGATAGATAGATAGATAGATAGATAGATAGATAGATAGATAGATAGATAGATGGATGGATGGATGGATGGATGGATGGATGGATGGATGGATGGATGGATGGATGGATGGATGGATGGATGGATGGACGGACAGATAGATAGATAGATAGATAGATGATAGAATATAAAGCTTCTAACAGTTCCAGAGAAATGCTAGAGGAATACAATAAATCTAATAAGTCTATTAGCCCTTGTAATTCTAAAGTGTTGATAGCCCTGAATTTCAGTTGCCTATATACAGCAATACCATAAAGTATAATGTTTTTATTTTTGTTTGGATCTATTCACAGTAAGGTTTTAGAACCAAGGCACTTCTATTGATTAATCAGTGTCCCTATCAATAAAACAAAGCCCATAAAAAGCTACATAAAGAAATAACAACAATAACAATTCAGATACTTCTTTCAGCAATCTTCCAGCAATAAGAAATACATTTACTTGACACTTTTGTTAATACTTTACTTGTTCAGAAATATTGAGTAAGCGGGGCATGTATTCCTGGCACTCTTTGAGTTCTCAATAAGTTTATTATCTCCCAGTACTCTCTCTCTCTTTTTTTTCCCTCTCTCTCTCTTTATTTCACTCACTCTCTCTGGTCCATATTTTCATTTCAGCTGGGCTGAGTGGGAGAACGAACTCTAAGGGAGGTCTTAGCAGATGGTTGTCACAAACTGCATACGGCAATTGAGAATTAGTGTGCAAGCATATGCAACCTGGTATAGTATGAAACATTCCAGCATATGAGCACTGAAACAAGCCAGACTTGTACAGAATTTTTCTTACCAGTAACATTCTAACATAGCTTCCTTTTCTTCTTTAACCCATCTATGTTTTATACATTTTTATTTCAGCCATGATGAAAACAAGCAAAAACTATATAATACCTATTTGGATCATAAAATTTTAAATACAAAGATAAAAACCACATGGAATATATCATATGGGAGATGGACAGTCAACTTTACATCCTGTTAGTATAGAAATGTAACTGTAGAGATATTACTTACAAGTAAAACCGCCTTTGGCCATTCCTAAAGAAAACATGGGAAACAAAGATGGCCTGTCTCTCCACTTCAGTCTCTCTGTTTTAACAGGGAAGATCTGCAGTAGGGCTTGAACCAGATATGTCCATACAGCTGAGAATCCCGTGCAAGCAAACTGTATAAAGAATCAATTCTCAAATCCTAAACCAGGTTTATATTTCCCATTTTTTCCCCATTTTCCACAGGTACATCAGCTTGAAAGCTCATAAAAGTTGCATCTTCCTTCTTAATATCTGATTCAGTCATCTTATATAATGGACAAGATGTGTAATACTTTTTTTCCAGGCAGGTGTAATCCAGATGGAAGGCATTGCTTGCTCTTACATTCTGTTTATGCGGCTCAGTAATTCCTCATAATTTCTCATTGTGTCCTCCAAAGAGCTGAAACTGCATCAAAGGAAGGTGCCTTCATGGCATGTCCCACTGTTTCTTGACCTTTGAGCTTTCCCTTTTCCCCAGGATCTCAGGGGAGTGGGGGATCAAAGAGAACAAGGAGAAAGTCTAAACATTGGCATACAAGGCAAGGCAGAATTACATACTGGACGACCAAAATACAAATCAACTCAAAACTACAGGAGTCCACCAACATGCACATAAATCATTTATAATGATAATCCAAGACTAGGTCCAAATCTCATTAAAGTATATGAATCCTTAATCTATTTTGGCAAAAGAGAGCCAATACACATTTTTTCTTTTTATCATAAATTACAGTTCTGTGGCACTGTGCAAATATTACCAAGCTGTAAGACAGCTGTGCTCCATTAAAATGTGTAATGGTCGCTGATTTCTTACAGCACATGGTCATCAGGCTGAATCTACAGCCAGTAATTAGGAAGATGAAATGTTTAATTGTGCCTTAATTTTGATAAAATTTATCTGTCACACATCCCGTAGTTGAGCATTATGCTCACAAATCAATGTCATCAGGCCTGAGCACCAGACTCTTGTTCCTGACAGATTCATTTGAATATCAAACCACACACAAGCAGGAACTGGAGGAGAGAATATACAAAAGAAACCCCAATGCAGCCACCGAAACACAAATAAAAATAAACAAGCCACATCTCACCACCTTTTTAAAAGCAGGAGAGATCAAAATCAAACTGCTGTGACAGTCCTGCCTTTTCTAAAAGGTGGCATGTTGTTTGATTTCCAAACACCATTTTTCTCTTCCCCACACACACACACACACTTTTTCTTTTTAAATTTGACACCATTTTTCAATCTGCAGGGTTGACTCTCCTCCCATACCACCTCCATTCTATTTTCTGCATTTGTTACTTGGCTGCAGACTAAGGCTACCAAGGCTCAGCCAGAGTCCATTGTGTGCACCAGAAGTGATCGTTTACTTCCCTGCTGGCAGTGGCATCAGCCAGCCTTCCAGCAGTTGCTCATGCGCAGATTAGTCTGAGCCGGAGTCATTTTATTACAACTGTTGTTGGAGGGAGGGGAGTTGTGCTGAGCCTGTGTGCGGTATGGCAGAGGGCAGTTTCAAACACGCCTGCTGCAATTACAAAGCTGTCTGTTTTTTTTATTTCATACTGAAGCACCAGCCATTCAGATTAAGATGACATAGCAGTAACACAGCAGGTTACTTGGGAGAGGTTTTTTTTTCCTTTCTGACCCAGAATTCATACTTTGAGCTATTGAATTGTTTCTATTAACAGAAATAAACTTGGCGTTTTCTTCTGGTTCTGCATAAAGAAAATAGCTAGAATGTTGCTGTTGCTTCATGTACACAATTGTTCCCTTGCAGTATATTTGTTTAGGGACAATTCTCTTCTTGAGAATTCTGTTTTCTGAAGCTACAAGCAGAATTAAATACAAATATTGTTGCCTTCATAGGCTGCTTTTTACACCCTTTTCCTCTTCTCTTTTTTTTAATCCCCTTCTACACTCATTGAGGAATCTGGGAAATATAGTTCAAAAAATATCAATTTGCTTTTGTGTTGAGATCCTTTTGTATTCATATCGCATCTTTTTCATAACTTATGGGAAATATAGTTGAAATTATTACTATTTTCATCTTGTATCATACTTTTCAACAAGTTGATGCCAACATTCTTTTAACACTGGTACTCCCATTAGTTTAAGAAATTGGTTGAAACTTGGGTTGCTCTAGAAATGTCTTTGGTTCATATTCTAATGGGATATGATCTAAATTTACACTTTACGACATGAACTTTATTATATATAGTATGTCAATCTTTGAAATTCAGGTAAAGGTAAAAATTCCCCTCGCACATATGTGCTAGTCATACCCAACTCTAGATGGAAGTGCTTATTTCTGTTTCAAAGCCAAAGAAAAAGCATTGTTCAAAGATGTCTCCATGGTCTTGTGGCTGACATGACTAAACACCGAAGGCGCACGGAATGCTATTACTTTCCCTCCAAAGGTTGTCCCTATTTTTCTATTTTGCATTTTTACATGCTTTCAAACTGCTAGGTTTGCAGAAGCTGGGGCAAGTAACGGGAGCTCACTCTGTTATGCGGCGCTAGGGATTTGAACCACTGAACTGCCTACCTTTCAGATCGACAAGCTCAGCATCATAGCCACTGAGCCACTGCGTCCCTCCTAACATTCAGTTAGAAATTCAGTTAGAAAATTCAGTTAGAAAATTCAGTTAGAAAATTCAGTTAGAAAATTCAGTTAGAAAATTCAGTTAGAAAATTCAGTTAGAAAATTCAGTTAGAAAAGACTAATTGTAGCTTAGGGTTGTAATGAGGAGTCATTGGTGCTCCCTTAATTTGGTTGTTTTCTTGCAGATGTTTTATTATTCAAACTTTTATCTAGTTTGGGTGATGAAATGTCTGCAAGAAAACAACAAATCCTGGAGAGCACCAAGGACCCCTCAAATTCACAAATTCTCTAAATTTTGCAATAAGTTCTCTCATTATAAAAAATTCAGAAAATGTATAAACATATACATAACTTGAAAATTATTACAATAGGTATAAAAGTTCCTAAACCTTTAGACAAATAGGCAAAATAAAATAAAATATATTTGGAGAAATGCACTCTTTTAGTGAAAATATTATTAAAAATCTTATACTGATATAAAATGTGACATTTCAAAATAATGAACAAGAAACCAAAATGTATAGAGAACCTTTCCCTATCAGAAATATCTGTTTCATTATTTTTGCCTTTATTATTGTCACCAGGATCAGGTACCTTCTTTCCTGCAATTGTGCCAAAGCTGGAACAACACACCAGATGTTTAGTGGAGGTCCAAGAAAATATTTTTATCCAACCCAAAGTTGTAAAGTGACCTTGGGTGCTGGCATAATGTACAGTTTCAAGCATCCCCTTTTTTGTAGATTTTTTTAGTTTAAAGATTTGGCCAATCATTATGAATGGAACGAATGCAATAGCTTATTACAAATAGATGTTTCCTTATCTGGAGTTAGAACAGATGCCTCCTTATTTATAGTTAAACAGATGTCTCCTTATCTTAGAATTAAAGCAGATGTCTCCTTAAATGGGCATTTTATCATATATATATATATATATATATATATATATATATATATATATATATATATATGTTTTCTATACATAAATATATGTCTTTCTTTACATGGGTTTTGCTAGCGATGTGGTTATAATGGCAGTAAACAAACTTTATAAAATGACATTACTACTGTGTATATAATTTTTCATCATTTTTCAATTTAAACTTGTTGTAAACATAAGGAAAATATTCCAACATTACAAACCAGTTCAATTACTTAATTTAAAAGAAGGAACAAAAAAAAAGAAAAAAAGTCAGCAATACCTTTGTCTGTCCAAATTGAAAATAGGAATGAATAGGTAAATAAATAATAATTAACAATAATGCTAAATATGAATCCAAAGTAACATCAGAGGCTACTTTAAAAAGCAGATTAGCTCTTAAAATCTCTCACAGTTTTTCTATTATGGAAATGAGAGACCCAGAAAACCCAGACATTATCAGTAGTAGTCACAGTGTCATGAGGATCTGCAATAACATCTAAGACCAAACAGGACGGAATTTGAGACTAAACTAGAGTGAACAGCAGAGATTTTTGGCCCATGAATAAAACATATAGTTGTATATAGTCAATTTTATACCCTTTCCCATAGGGAACAAAGGTGGAAACAGTCAAAATGTCCACACTACAACCAGGGCCACTGCTGACCTGTAAGGTACATTTGTGCAAGAAGTTTTTTGCCATCTCAGACAAATGAAGAAGACTTGGTGCAGCTTAGATTTCCAAGGCTAAGCTTTTCAGAACTCCAAGAATCCATGCACCAGAAGATGCTAGTGGAGTTGATAGTTTCATATTTCACAGCATGCACAGTTAGTCTGAAATGACATGTAGCACAACTTTCAGAAGTAGAAAAATCTGATGTAAGCAAGTCAACACTTGGTTTTCAGAATGGAGAACTGGTTTTTAAAACCTAATTTGGCATCCCCATCTCATGGCACCTTTGGGCAGTGCACAATTTGCACATTTGCTTGTGAAAGCCCCAAGGACAGATGTGACCATGTGATCAAAACCCTGCCAGTTTTTAATATGCATCAATGTCATACATATACAAAATTGTGAGCTTTGATTGCAGAGTCGTGGCTGCAATCTTGCCTTTTTTTTACTCTCCCATGATGAATGCCCCTGTCCCTTCCTACTGTAATTCCATTAATGTTTCAGAATATCTAATTATGCAAACCCAAATTACAAACAAAAGGTGAAAGAGGACATCCTCAGCATGTACTGCAACCTAAACAAAACCAAATAAAATGCATATCATTAATAATCATTGCTGATTTGGGGAACTGAATAACAAAATATAAAACTTTGAATAAGCCCAAAATGTATAAAATCTGCCTCAAAAACTTCCAAGAAATAATACCATATCTGAAGTTGAGATATTGTATTTTTTATTTCATTTTTAAATTAATCTTTCTGGTTTGAGATAGAGCTGCACAAACATTACTCAAAAGATAAACTCTATTTTCCTTGCTCCTTAGAAAAAGAATGCTCTAAAACTGAAATCTCTTGGTCTATTTATTATTTCATATTCATACTACTTCTTTCCTCTAAAGATTTTGTGTGGGTTGGTGTGCAATGTTCCTGCAAAAGACAGGTATAAAATATGACATGAAAATAATCTTGGTACAATCATCCATAATAGCTTAAAGGAAGTCCTATTTACAGTGTTTTATCAAAAATCAATGATAATTGGTTATATAAATAATTTTTATATTGTGGCATTTACATATCGTTCAAAATCAATATATAATTTAAACTGTGACAAAAAAATTTAAAACTACCAAATATAAATGTAAAATCTCTAATGAACCACAAGTGTGTGTGTGTGGGGGGGGGGTAACTTCAGTATAGGAGATACTCCATGACAAACAAAATTGCTACATACTACCTGGATTATACAAGCCACAATGAAGAATGAAGAGAATCTTAGCCCACCATAGAAATTTAGCCTGTTGTAGATGTTCCATCTTGTTGAACCAGATGAGAAGGAAGAAAGTACATATATTGTTCCAAGGCTGGCATATGGTTTCAAACTGGGCTATGTTAATAGTAGGAAATTACTCTGCATCTGTTGGAAGTGAGATCCCATTGATTTAAAACTCCGTTCAAAAGAGTTTTGAATATTCTCGAACTGAGAATTTAACATTGTTTCCATAATCTTTTTTTTTCAATAGAATTTGAATATATTAAAGGAAGCATTGTATTTCTAATTGTAAAAGAAATCATATCTGATTTTTAGAGACTGCCTGGATAAGTCTATACTATATAAATGTTATCAATCAATCAAGTTCCCTGCAGTTTTCTTGGCAAAGTTTTTCAGAAGTGGTTTGCCATTGCTTTCTTCATAGGTTGAGATAAAGTGACTGGCCCAAGGTCACTCAGTTGGCTTTATGCCTAAGACTAGAAATGATTGTCTCCCAGTTTCTAGCCTGATGCTTTAACCATTACACCAAATCAGTACTTTATTTTAAAAATTTACTGGGAGAAAATGTTTAGATCGAAGATATTTCATTAATGTTGTCATGTTAATTTTATTTTATTTTTCTTTAGGATATTACACTGTTCAAATACTGTGATCATGTTAACCTGAAAATATATGAGCCACAGTATCTTTTGTGTCAATAAAATTTTTACAATAAGTACTAAATCTTAGCACTGAACCGTACTTTTGACAGACTTCTGTAGCTTGCTGATTTGGCACCACATCTAAAACCATACCTTTCAAATACCTGATAAATTAAATTCTGAATGTAACAGTGATTAAAACAAGATTGATCACCCACGGTATTACAGTCTAATACTGTAATTATTATACTGTAATGATAATTACATTCCACAGCAGCTAAGTAACTGGAGTAGATTTTACCTTGAAAAGGTTTTTTTCACTATCGGACACATGACCATATCATCAACTTTGAGGGATAGCATGTAGCTGAAATATGACTTGGCTTTCAGTCCATGGCCTAAATGCCTCCTGCTTTGCTTCTGGGTGCCAGCCACATTGAAAACTGAGAATGGATTGTTCCACAATGCCAATATACTCCACCTTCACAGGGAGGCCTTGCCTTATCCGCTCTAGTTATGCCATACGGCATTTGGATATGCAGGTCTGGTTCTGGCAGGTGGCGGCACAGGAGGCAGAAAGCAGCAGCAAATGTAGCATAGCTGTCCCAATGCAACAAAACAATAATCAGCACCTGACATCCAGCAAATCAAGGAGACCTGATGATTTTTGTTCTTTCAGAATTGTAAGTTACTTGCTTTAGATATGAAGGGAAGAAACAAGTTACAACTACTTCCACAAGATGTTAAATGCAGCACTGCAGGCTACTGCTAGATCAGCAGTTCAGCGGTTCAAATCTCACCGGCTCAGGGTTGACTCAGCCTTCCATCCTTCCGAGGTGGGTAAAATGAGGACCCAGATTGTTGGGGGCAATATGCTGACTCACTGTAAACCGCTTAGAGAGGGCTGAAAGCCCTATGAAGCGGTATATAAGTCTACTGCTAAGTCTACTGCTATTGCTATAAGAATGCTACTGGTAAGGATAAAACTAATATATTTCAAATCATTAGTTCTCTGATTCCCCCAAGTACTAATTCCACACATGTGGGCTATTGATTCCCATTCTGGGCTCTGGCAGTTATTTGAGATAATGTTTTCCAAATATTATAATGAGCTGAATATTTTTAAGTGGTCATAGCATAAGAATCCAGTAAATTATTTCGTGTAAAGTTGATCTATTTTACACATCTTTCAATGAAGCACAAGGCAAAAACAAACAGAATTCAAGAGAACAAGTAACCAAGAGGAAGCAGAAGGAAAAAAATAATTCTATAAATCAGCACCTTCCAATTTTCAACCTTCCAGATGTGCGTCATTATAATTTTCAGGATTTTCCAGAAGCATGTAGTAGCTGGGAGTATTGAAAGTTTTACTTCAACATAAAGGGCTGGAAGGGACATTAGTCATAGTGTCCAACAAGTATTTCAAAGCTTGGCTGAAAATATAAATGAAAATGAAATTTATATTTATAGAAAAGTTTTTGTATTGTATATGGAGCCATATGCAGTGGGATAAGATTCAAAGATGTTTATTAACAAAAATAAAAACAACTAGTTTTCTGACCAATAGATTCAGAGAGCAGTTTTGCAACATTTTTCCCATCATTATGTTTGAGATGAATTGTACAAATTGTACTTGTATGCTTCTAGTTCAGTGGTAGGATTCAAAAAAATTTACTACTGGTTCTGTGGCCATGGCATGGCTTGGTGAGCATGGCAGGGGAAGGAGACTATAAAATCTCCATTCCCTCCTGATCAGCTGGGACTCAGGAGGCAGAGAATAGATGGGGGTGTGGCCAGTCAGAGGTGGTATTTACCAGTTCTCCGAATTACTCAAAATTTCTGCTACGGGTTCTTGAGAACTGGTCAGTACCTGCTCAATACCACTGCTGTTCCTGATCCTTTCCTTAATGCTTGATGTTGTTAGTCTTATGGCAATTTGGAGCTTATATGTAAAGGATTTTGTTATCATGAAGGCAATGCATGCATAGCTGGAACTTTAACTGTTGAATGTTTATCATTCACAAATGAAAGATATTCTTTGTTTGAAGAATAGTTTATAGATTAGAATCTTTGGTATGCAGGAAAAGAGTGAAGGCAGACACACACACACACACATTCCAGCAGTTTACACGGGGTATTCAGTTGTTATGCAGGTCACTGCTTTGATCTGGTAAAATTTCTTTCTATAGCCAAACCTAAATAAATTGCTCTGAAGTAATTTCTTATATTATTCTTAATTCCTTGTGCCCAACAGTAACATCTACAGTCACTTATTTGTAGGGACCTATGGTGGTCCTTATTGCCATCCCTTAGTAAAGATAAACTCATCTGAAGCATTATCTTGTGCCCACACATTCTGCAAACTCTTGCTACAATGTGTTTATTTTTCTCTGATTATAACAAAGCTTTATCCCACCTACTCACTTGTAGACACTGAAAACTCTCCATTTTTATGTAATCTCTCTTGTCATGCACTACTAGGTTTTTCAGAATGAAATATAGCTTTTCCGTTAAAGCCTTATTTTGTTGCACAACAAGTACCTGTATTGGACTTAAGGATTTACTAAAGAGGTGTGATTATCATGCCACAAACAATAGCTGATCTAGTTTGGTATCTGTTGAAGCACTACATTCATCGGGTGATGAAGCTTTGCAATAAAGAGAAACTAATGGAAGCAATTAACGTAGAACACCTGTCAGTGGAAAACTGCAACCTCTATATTGACCATAGCCAGAAATTGTTCCCAGTTGTTATTCACAACAATGAAAGGCCTCTGGACTGTGAATGGAGGCAATGATGGACTGCAATAAAATGTGCAAATGACTTTTCACATTGTCCAATAAAATTCTATGACTCTGACAATCTGTGTTGACATAGACCAACACATGGTTAAACAATAAAATAATGTAACAGCAAGGCTACTTATCACAAAGGTTGCCAACTGGCCAGTCAAAGAAAGTCCCCAGCCAGAATTTCTTGACCAGTAAGATTATCTTCAGAAGGGGGAGAAATCCTCTTTTTATTCCTTATGTCTATTTCCCTGCAAAGTATGTGATTCTTTATAAAGTAATTTTGTTAATATGTGCCAAAAAGATGTCAGATTCCAGAAATGTCACTGGCCCACATAGTTAGAGGGTCATTAAATAGAATGGTATAATAGATATTGCCTTATTTATATCCCTCCAAGAATTGTAGAAAAGGAAACAGAAATATGTAAAAACCTGGCCATTACATAGCAGTTTCCAACAAACATCATTATACAACATCTTTAATAGAGAGCAAAACAGGGCAGATTCATAAATAACCCCAGTTCCATTAGTCTGGGTTAATTTCCCACTAGTCTCCCCATGGAATGAGTTTAGCACCATTCCTGCCTGTCACTAACTTTTTGCTTAGTCCTGGTTGTGTTGTCCTCAGGATGGAAGATTGTTATGATGAGAAGCAGTTTCAGTAAACAAATAGTTCTCTCCAGAAGCATCAAATAGCATCCCTTAGTTTGCTTGAAAGAGAAAAAAACATATGACAAAGATTTTGAGGAAGGATTATTTTATTCAAATGACTTACTGGCTTGCTGTATGTGTATATGTCTGAATGAAAAAGCAGTACTTTTTATTAATGATCTTTCTTGATAAAACAAGCTAGAAAATGTGTCATGATATCATTTTCTTACTGTACATACTTATCTAGTAGAGTTTACATACTGCTCAATCCAGCAAAGTGGTTTACAACAGGAAAAAATCAATAATTAAATAAAAGTAACCATAAATCATCACAGAATCAGAACACCATTCCTCAAAGGAACAACCAAAATATCCCAACCAAAAACAGGAAGGTTTCCCTCATCACCAATCTATTCCCCATAGTTTTCCAACAAAGCCAGATTTTAATGGCTTTCAAAAAAAAAATCTCATTAGATTTGGAGCTAATGCAACCTAGCGAGAAATGCCCTGCAAAGTGGGCAGTAGCTCAGAAAACTTGTTTCAGTGAGCCCTAATATTGATATTCCTTAAAAGAAGGACATGTGTGCTAATTAAATCATGGATGGAATTAGCGCATTGCATAAACACTTAAACCTAATTAGCTTTAGGACATTCTATAGAGAAAGCAATTGTGATGGTGATGATGATGATGATGCCCTTCCCAAAGGAACATTAAAACCCAGCTAAAGAGGAGTAGTTGCCAACCTCTGCCTATTCAATCCTCCAAGAAAATCAATTGGAGCTATAGCATGGCCAGAAGAATCAGGTCTCTACTATAGAACTTACTGCCAGGGTTCTTGCAGCCTTTAACATTATCAGTTGCAGAGCTAGCCAAACTACAGAGAAGAGATAGATATACCAGCATCACACTTCTAAGCTTTTCTAGTTCTTTCCTGCTGTAAGAATTTGTAAGAACTTTGTGGAAAAAATTAGCAGGGGCCACTGAATTTCCAAACTGAGATTTCTGACCCAGATGATACATTGCCTGAACCTGCTATCAGGATATTTGATTTGGTTTGTCGTTAACTGGGTCAAGCATGTCAAGGGAACCTGACCAATCTGTCAAAGTTTGTATGAGTTATTTGAAATTAAATCTTTTATATTTACTAGCCCAGTACCGTAAAATGCTTAACAAAGTGAAGTAGTAAGCCAGCAAAATTATTTTACATTGGGTTATAGCAGTACACAATTACAAAGTTTCAAAAATCACTAATTTGGGAATGCAAAATCCCTCTCCACTTTTTCAAAAAAAATGCCTAGTAACTTTAGATTAGCAAAATATTGGCGAGTTTCACAAATCGACTCTGGTTTCAGCATACAAAGAACATCCTTATAAATTTTTTTACAGATGAAAGACTGGTGAAAATGTTTAGTAACCTGTCCGCTAAGTGCTGGAAATGTAATCAGACTCCATGTACCTATTACCACATGTGGTGGACATGTAGTAAAGCAAGAAAATATTGGGAAAAAATACAAAACTTGCTGGAAGTGATAAATAAACAGAATATTAAATTGAAACCAAAATTGAAACCGTGTCTCCTAGGTATATTTCCAGAGGGCTATGATAAAGGGACCACATATTTAGTTTTCCATATACTGACAGCAGCAAAGATCATATATGCTAAATATTCGAAAAATATGAACATCCCACCAGAGGAAGCTGTAATTCAAAAAAAATTTAGTCTGTGCCGAAATGGTTATATTAACCTCCAAAATTAAAGATGAAGAAGATATAGAATATTATATGATTTGGAATAAATTCTATGAATGGGTAGAAGCAAGGGGTAGGAATTAGAAAAAGTAATATCATAAATGTTAGTGCTGAAAATAAGAATGTATATAATCATAATTACAATAATCAACCAAAATGTAAATATTTTAATGTAAGAAATGTAGCTAAAAGCTTTTTGATTATATTGTTACTATTGTTACTATATCATTATTGTTATTAGCTTGTATGTCAATGTTTAATACTACTCTTCTTTTTTGGTCTTTTTTATTTGTAAATGGTACCTGACAATGCACTATTTTTCAAAAAAATGTTTATGGATAAAATTTATTTAAAGAAAATACTGGTGAGTTTCTTTGCCCTTATGGTCCTTCTCCGCTGGCCGAGTGGTCAGAGACATGGCTTTGCCACTGCTCCTGGTTAGTGTCTGTCCTACCAAACTTTTACAATCAGTTCTGTAATAGGCCTCTTTAATCAACATCTCTTAAAGAGACTTCAGCTATTTTTCTTACAAGTTTTAACTCAGCAAAACAGATCACTTGAGTGAGTTTTGACATTCTTAGAAGATTGACAGGGTCTCTTATGAGTTGAATTTGACTCTCCAGGTTGGTTTACTGGAACAATTGAACTCCCAACATATTAACTCCATCCCATTGAATGAGTGAAGAGATAAGAAAAGGACCACTAATTGCTCCTTTTATTCTGTCCCCATCCCTCCAATTCCTTTATTCTTCTTCTCTGTTGAACATTTAATCTTCTTAGCCATTTATCTTCCTATCTCTATCTTAAAGGGAAAAAACTCCTTCCATTCAAACTGCCGCAGTGTTAGAAATCTTAAAAACTGTGAATACATATTCCATTATTATATACATAAGAGGAGGAGAAGTATGACCAGTGATGGGATCCTGTCAGTTTAACAACTAGTTTGGTGATCATGTGTGCGCACGGACAGTTTTAAAAAAACTTACCTTCCATGTTACTGCTGGGAGTAACACAGCTAAGGCGCGGCAATCCACTCTGCTGCGCGAATCAGCTGAGAAGATATAGGTCAGTAAAGTGCAGGGGTGGGTGGGCTGACCTGATCTCCCAAACTGGTCCAAACCGGTAGAATCCCACCCCTGAGTATGACCTGTTTATATGAAAAAATGTAAGAACAAATTTTTTTTCTTCCTAACTGAGTTTTTAAAATTCCATGAACTTCACTCCATTGCCCCCAAACAATTCCAAATGGGTCTCTTGTTCTCACATGGTTAATTATGTTGTCCCAACAGCTGGAGTACCTTACTATCAAGACAATTCCAGCAAAAGAGGACTAGATTGCTCACTAGGGAAAGCGTTGGCCAGTGACATCAATGAGCACCTAATTCCTTAGTCCCACTTTCAGATAATAGAAGAGATAAACATTTAATTTGATTGTGTGCTCATCACACATTTCAAGGGGGAATTTGGATCCAAATCTCAGTGTCTCCTAAAAAACCTTTCATAGATGCCCATAAGGACAAAGCTTGGTTTATCCAAGCTTTACCTTATTATATTTGATACATTTTCTTTATGATGTAACTGTGGGTTTTTCACTTCAAAGAAATTGAACTTTGGGAATTGGGTTTCTTTGTACTACTGAATTCTTCTGGGACAAGTTATTAAGCAAGGCTACGATTTTTATTTAATGAGGGATGGATATTTTAGAAACCTGCAATTCAATAGCTTCAGCATAATATTAGCTTCCAGGGTAGTGCTGGGTGGGAACTGCAAGAATTTAGTAGAATTGATGTATTAAGCCTATTGGAAGCTTGGTAGATCAATTTTACTGCTTTTTTCTAAAAAATGGCATTGTAATTCACTGAGTTGCAATCAAATTTTAATCATGTGACCTAAGAGTAGAAAGATAGCCAATGAGTTGTGTTCCTTATCTGCAAAACCCAGGTGCAAAGTCGAATGAATCTTCAGACATGCATGTAGGATTTTTTTTCTAAAATACATAATGTAATTGACTCTAAAATAAAACTGATGTTGCAAGTGGTTGGATATTTCCCATTCAAGCCACTTTTAGAATGAGATAGCATTTAATATAGAATGCATGCTGTTAAAGCCCAAGCAAATTAGCATTGGAAACCAATATATTGTGAAATAAGTCCTACTGTGTCTAAGCTCCACAATGACCCCTGGACAGACCAAGTTTGTGGCTGGTTTCCCTGGCAGAAATAGCTCAACTTGCTTTGTGTAAATATGGGAAGATAGTAGATTCTGACTCATTTCTTATTTTGGTGTAATGATCAAGAAATAATTACTGGCCATCATGTATTAAAGAAATGCAAAAGTTTATAGAAGAGCACATTCCACTTTCTTGGGTTGCTATAAGGTTAGAATATATGTGAGTAAGTTGGAGTTCCAGACTTTATAACAGCATAATACAGGAGATAACTTTATTTGAGATTGTTTCTAAAGAATTTTTAAAAAAGTGATAGAAAGTCAGCAGAGAGCGTGCTTCTCAGTTTACTAAATAGAATATAATATATATGACTATCTCCCTGTTGGCTAAAAATTGCAGAATTCTGTTCCCTATGTTTGCTCCTGGATCTCAGGGAGAAAATATAGCTTTGGATTGAAGATTGCTGAAGATGCTTATAGAGCAACAGAGATATTCCAGTTTGTAATAGGTTTGTCCCCATCTTAGGGGCACTTCCTTACTTTCAGGAAAAGAAGAGCATTAGAGAAGGGCATCCTGTTGAAGATAAGCAAGATATTCCAATAGGAGTACCCAATCCTTGGATAATGATCTTACATCTTCTCTGAAATAGGGGAGACAGAAGGCTCTTGGTTGTGGATAAGTCAACCATAGAAATGTCTATCTGGTAAAATGTCAGATGTGATCTACAAAAGCTGATCAACAGTGGTGAAGAGCAGGGACGTGCACTCACTAGAGGCAGTGGAGGAGGGGCCTCACTAGTCTCCTTAGGAAAAGGAAGGAATTTTAAAGATTTTTTCTAAAATAATTAAAACCAAGCTAGTTGCTACCAGACTTCAACTCACAGTGATTTGAAGTGTACATAGTGTTCAAGTATAGAAGGAGGCCAGAGAACTTTCCGGCAATAGAGGACAGCATTCCGCTCCCGCCGCTTTTTCCCAGAGCTCCGGCAGGCCTTGCGGAGTGCCAAAAGGGAAGGGGGCTTCTTGGAACACCCACCCCACTCCTCTTCGCCGTTTCCTTCTGGGGCTGCTGGCTGGGAGACCGCGGCTCTCGCTCCAGCCTGCTGTGGTGGTGGGGGAAGCCGCTTTCTTTCTTTTCGCCTCACCAGGCAGAAGCTTCACCGCACGTCACTGGTGGAGAGGAGTCAGCAGGGTTCTTCATTGGCACCAATTACTTTGAGAAATGTAGTCAACAACTCTTCTAAGCCAAATGTTAGATGTTCAGTATCATGCTGACGTTCAGAATTACCAATGTAATCCTTCCAGAAATGCTACCAGTTCCATGTTCAGGGGCCAACAAAATAGGCAGAGTTTCAGAATCACAATGCATGGCTAAGAAAGTGGTGCCAGACAGAACAACTTGAATTTATTAAACATTAGAAAACTTTGTAAAACCTAGACCTGTACAAAAGGAATGGATAACTGATTCCTAAAGAAAAGCCAATATGTGTCAGCATTTGGTTCGGAGAATGTAGATGCACTAAAAAGGATACCACTCATGTTGGGAGTGGGTTGACAGATTGGTATGACAATCAGAAGACAAAAAGGTCTTGGAAAAGGCCCATACTAACATTTTAAAAATGAGGTATATAGATATGCTAGTAACATACATTTCTATTTTTTTGCATTTTTTTATTTTTAAACATAAAAAACAACATAAAAAACAATTCTCATCCATTACATACAGCATGTCATTTGGTTACAAGTGTTTTTGCATCCATATTCTCAATTACCTATACAATCACAGATTTTCCGTCTAATATAACTAGATACCTCACTTTCTTTGTACAACATATATTTAATTACGATTAATATTTCTTTCTTTTCAATAAACCAAATTCCCTTACATTCTTGATTGTCTGTTTAATAACAATATACCTTTATATAATCACTTATCCCATTGTAAATATTTTTACAGTATAAATTTTTTATCAACAATTTATATTTGTATATCACTATTTTCAATTATGTATAATCCCATCAATCATCTAACGAGTATGCTTATGTTCATTATTGTCCTTGTACATCATACATTCAAACAGAAATATTATTTCTTCATTTTTCAACAAGCCAGTAACATACATTTCTGAACTAAGATGGGGAAAGTAAAGCACTTCAACTTCCTGCTCTTGGTCATAATCATGCCAGAAACATGATGGACCATTATGAGAGTCCATATGTTTGGCTAAAAATGGCTTTGGCCCACTGCAATGAACTATTCTTATCTTTTTATTACAAAACAAGACCCATTAAAATTGTCCAGACAACATTAAAATGTTTTTACATTTGCAACAAATACATTTCTCTTGCAAAATCACTATTATGATCTTGCTACCCATCCAAAAGACATAACCTGGTGATCTCCAAATTCAAACTTAAGTCCTACACTTCTTTTTGATACCAAGGTATTTTTCTCAATGAGTCTGTATTCATTAACATGCTGAGATGTAATACTGATGATGGAGTTCCACTAAAGATGATGACTTTGGCACAGAAGAAATTAATCAAAATCAGAAGATAATACATTTCCTGAACTGTTGCACACAATGCTGGGTTGGGCACCTATGCCGTCATAATAATTTAATGTGTAAACTCCCATCTCCCATTGCAGTTTTAGGTTTTCAACATATATTAAAATTAAAATATTTGATACAAACAAATATTCTTCCTTCTCTAGGTGAGAATATTTCTCCCCCTACTGCCAATCCTTCATCTTTAGCATTCATCAACACAAGGACAAAACTTTGTCTGTGTGTTTGTACACGTGATTTCCTGCATACATCTACATATTCTAGGGAAGCTATTTCTCACTCTCAGATTGCTGTTTTTTACACTCTCCAAGAAATAAGTACATGTGAGAATAATACCTTTACACATCTGAAATGTCTCTAGACTTTTAATCTCCAGGCCATCTATGTCTGTAAACTCTTCTTTCTTTCTACACTTGTAAAGTACAGAAACTGTGCAGTAAGAAATAAAAAGTACAGAAAGACTATAGAATGACTTAGTGTGTAAATTTCTTTATACAGAAATGAATACATTCATAAAATTAAACCAAAAGCATGGATTAATATAATTTATCATGACATTGAAATAATTAAATAATTATTTGTAGTTACATGCTCATCATAAGATGTTCAGCCCCATTCTGTGAATATGTAATCAGAATGAAATCCTTCTGAGTTCAGTGTTATGCATGTATAAGAACATATTTTCCTCATGAGATGCTCATATCAGGTATGCCAATGTTAGCCCCGGGGTTTCATTTATTTATTACATGCATCTTGTTCGTCTTCCAATAATTTGAGATACTTTGCATGATTCTCTAACTGCTACTCAGGTGCACATGAATACAAAACTATTATTTTATCTTCCCAGGGATTATGGTTGGCAAACTATACTGAAATAAAAAGTGGTTTTAAATAAATGTGACATATAGCCATAAACTATGGTTTACTTATTTAATAGTTGGATCATCTAACATATTGAGCCAAACCCTAATAGACCAAATTATGGTTAGTACAAAGTATAATTCAGCCAATGACTGTGCAAGTTCATATCCAATGGCATTTAAATATCCATTGGGATGTTAATTAAAGTCTCTCAGCGTCTTAGTCCAACACTCTAACTGGTACACAACATTGGCTCTTTTCTCATTGCTAATCAGTAGTCATAAATGAAGAAAACAAAACATGTGACTCTCTTTCTTAGCATACACTATAGACAGTGATGTGCGGTGAGGTTTATGGCTGGTGAGGCATTGACACAGTGGTGGGTTTCAAAATATTTTAGAGCCTCTTCTGTAGGTGTGGCCTGCTTTGTGGGAGTGGCTTCCCGGCCAGGTGACTGGGTGGGAGTGGCTTGCCGGCCAGGTGACTGGATGGGGTGGAAAATGTGGTGAAACTCACTTAACAACACTCTTGCTTAGCAACCAAAATTTTGGGTTTTTTTCTTCTCTTTCTTTCTTTCTTTCTTTCTTTCTTTCCTTCCTTCTTCCTTCCTTCCTTCCTCATTTCCTCTTTCTTCCTTTCCTTTCATCCTTTCTTTTTCTTTCCTTCCTTCCTTCTTTCCTTCTTGTGTCTCTCTCCCCAAATTATTTTCTTTCTCTTCCTTCCTTCTTTCTTATCTCTCTCTCTCCAACTTTATTTCTTTCTTATTATTTCATTCTCTCTCTCTTTCTTTCTCTCTCTCTCTCACACACACACACACCATTTGCATCATGTCTTCCAGACTGCCACTGACAGCTCTCAAAGAGAAGGAAGGACTCCTGCCTTGGGAAGGGTTTGGACTAGATTACATCCATGTTCCCTTATAGCTCCTAGGTCTACTCTACACACATATGTTCTGCTCTCTGCCAGTTGAAACTGTTTTGCATTTGTGTGTGAGGGGATGTTGTTAGAAACCACCTTAAGTATTCTGAACAGGTAGGACAGTGTAAATAAAAATGAATAAATAATAATTATTATTTACTATTTTATCCTACAAGTTAAAAACATATTTTGGTATTGTTTAAGTGGTGAAAATGATGAATAGTTTTAAATAAATGAATAAATTACTTTTTAAAAGGCGGGTTTCAGTGAAATTCACACACATAATATTTAGGCTCACCAATGAAATTGGGAATGAGAGTCTGTGGGTCTACATCTCACGATGTTCTTTCCCCGCCTCGGTTCTGCGAGTGAGAGGTGCTGCAGCACCTCAACGGCAGCAGGGGAGTCGGGTTGCTGCCCGCTGAGCAGTGCAACCCATGGCTAGCCCAGGAGCAGTAGCCGCCACCGCCGCCACTGCTCACTAACACTCAGGCTGGTTCCTGGGCGCCGGGCGAGCATGCAGAGTGGATGTGGCGACAGTGACAGCAGCCAAGCAGGGAAAACGCTTTGCCAAAATGTGATATCTGACATATCTTACCATCACATCGTAGAGAATAGTAAGCTGCAATAAAGCATGTCCTATATATCTCCCCAGCTATCCATGCTGATGTTTGCTGTGCTTAATAATCCTTCTGTTTTCCCAGTCTAAGGT
Organism: Thamnophis elegans; assembly: GCF_009769535.1. Lineage (NCBI taxonomy): Eukaryota > Metazoa > Chordata > Lepidosauria > Squamata > Natricidae > Thamnophis > Thamnophis elegans. The sequence continues at coordinate 43,680,206 of NC_045548.1, forward strand.
AGATTTGGTTTTGCTCATTTTATCATATGCTCATATAGTTGGGGGTGGAGGTGGAAAAGAACAGCCGTAGTGGCTTCATTTCTACTTGGCTTCTCTGCAATTTCAATGTAATCTTGGGACAGAAAACTGATTAATTAACCCCATGGTCAAAAGTCCCCTTGATACAACTAACTAAGGGGATTGTTTTAACCCTATGAAAACTATGTCTGCTTAGGATAAATCTTATCTGTCCAGGGTCTAAATGGATGAACAGATTCCTTTTGGAATCGACTCTTCCCACTGGCCAATCAAGCCAGTTACATGGACAATAGCTTAGAGTTGCATCCAAGAGATTGCAGGTGGGAATTTATTTCTCTTCTTCTTCATTCTGTCTGCAATCACCTGGGATCTCCTAATCTGGGATATGAGAACGCTTTGGGAACACTTTGGTGGGCACTGATAGAAGGAAGGAATGAAGGAGGCTGCTGGGCAGACTCATTTGCCTCGTCTAGGTTATCTTGTTTCGTGAGGCAGATGGAGAACAAAAGGAGATAGCCGAGGCAAATGAACCTGCCCTACAGCCTCCTTCATTCACACATGTTCGAGCAATGGGGGTGGGATTTCTGAAGGCATGCAAAATGTGCCGCCGCCCAAACATGTGAATGAAGGAGGCTGCAGGGCAGGCTCATTTGCCTCGGCTAGGCTATCTCCTTTCGTAAGGCAGATGGAGAAGGCAGCATTGGCAGCGGCGTGTTGCTGGGCAGCGGGCAGGGAGGAGGAGGGCACAGCACTGCCGCCCTTGCCCTTGGGGCTCTTCTTGTGGGACATGCTGGCTGGCACTGTTTTGGGGCGCTCCAGCCACTGGCTGCTCCATGCGCAGCCTGGTCCCCAGCGCCACACTCAGTCTTTTTTTGGGGGGAGAAATCCCCAGAACCAGATTGCCCATCACCCTGAAGAGGTCTGCGTGGGGCTGCAGTGGCTGCAAAGCACAGCATGAGAGGAAGAAGTCCCTGAACCCAGGGGACAATGCAGCTCCAGCAGCCCTCACTAAGGTTTCCCTCTTCCTCCGCCCAGCCCTCCTTTGCTTAGGCTTCTTTGTCAAGAAGCAGCTTTTGGGGCTAATGGGAGAGGAGAGTGTGAAGGTTCTCGGCACTCTAGGAAGCCACGAAAGAGGCTGGGAACCCACACCTCCACCATCAGTAATCCAGAATGAGTCACGCTCTGTGGCTGTCACTTACCCTGCTGCCGCTGAGTTACAGGAAGAAGGAGCACCCTCTACTATGAGGCAGGAGAACTGCTTTCCTCACCTAGTCTGAATTTTTAGGTGTTTTATGATCGCTCAGTACAAGAAACACGTTCCACACATAGTGATCATGAAACACCTAAAAAGTCAGATTAAGTGAGGCATGCAGTTCTCCTGCCTCATAGTAGAGGTCACTTTTTAAGAGCCTTTTTTTTAACAGCTAAGCAGTCTCATCAGCAGCTAGTTCAGCCTCACCTCAGCTGTCGCCTGAGAGGCTGAGCTGGCTAAAGCCTCACCGCAAGCTCTTGCCTGACTAGTTCAACGGTAAATTTATTTTTTCCTTTTATGTTTTTTTTCTTTTCATGATGAGAGGTGAGGCTGTGCCCCACTTGCCTCATCTGACTGCACGTCACTGACTATAGAATAAGTTTAATAATTAAACATGCAACTTTCCTTCTAAATATAAAAGTATACACTATTTGGCATCCACAGAATATAAACAAAATTCAATTTAATATAAGTATTCATTTGTTTATTTAAAACATTTAGGTACAACCTTCTTCCAATAAATTATAGGTCAAAGAAATGTAAATATAGTACAGAATATCTGAATATACCGTAAACCATAACTAATTATAGCAGAGGTGCAATTAAAATATATAGCAAATCAAACTGAAATGTCAGGAGAATATAAATATTTTAGCTTACTGTTTAAAAGAAGGTAAAGTAGATTACATGATCACCTTTTTAGAGGCAATTTCTACAGTCATCTTGTTGTTGCATAACTGTGTACCTTTAAATGTACATTTCAAAATCTTGGCAATTTTTATATGAAAAGAAATTTCAAGTTTTGGACCAAAAACCAAGGTTCGACACCTTGAAATTGGACTTAGTACCAGTATAGTTTTTTTAAATAATTTTGAATCAAGAAACCAAGTTATATAAAAGTTTGAATACACCTTGTGCAATAGGAAACTTCCATGTTGTTGTCATCAAGGGAAGCCTTAGGAAGTACATAAATGTAATCCAACAACAGATTATCAGAGAATGAGCCACTCTAACCAGACGATCCCTTTCCAGGAATGGTTGCCAAAAGAAGGCACTGTGTGACCCAAGGCCATCTGGGTATAGGCTAAATTTGCATCAGAATAACAGAGTTGAAAGGAACCTTGTAGGTCTTCTAGTCCAACCCCCTGCTCAAGCAGCAGACACTATACCATTTCAGGTAAGGGGCTGTCCAGTCTTTTCTTAAAAGCTTTTAGTGATGGAGCATCCACAACTTTTGAAGGCAAGCTGTTTCACAGGTTAATTATTCTCAGTGTTAAGAAAATTCTCCTTAGTTCTAGATTGCTTCTTTCCTTAATTAGTTTCATTGTCTTGCCTTCTGGTGCTTTGTAAAGTAATTTGAGCCTCTCTTCTTTGTGGCAGCACTTCAAATATTAGAAGACTGCTATTATGTGACCCTACTACTTCTTTTCACTAGGCTAGACAAACTCAATTCCTGCAACCTTTCTTCATATGTTTTGGCCTCCAATCTCCTACTAATACTTCATGTGATCTTGATTCTATCACTCTGCTAATGCAACCTAGGATTGTATTGGCTTTTTTGGCTACTGCCACACACTACTGCCTCATATTTAAGTGACTGTCCACTAGGACTTCAGGTTCTCTCTCACAGTTACTGCTATTGAGCCAGGTTTCACTAATCTGTTCCTGTACATTTGGTTTTTCTTACCTAACTATAAAACCTTACTTTTCTCTACATTGAATTTCATTTTGTTAGATAGCTCCCAGTGTTCATGTCTGTCAAGATCCATGTGGCTCTTGAGCCTATCTTCTGGAGTGTTGGCTATTACTGCCAGTTTAGTATCATCTGCAAATTTAATGAATCCCCCTTCTATTCCTTCATCTAAATTGTTTATGATGATGATGTTGAAGAGTACTGGGCCTAAAACGTAACCTTGGGATACCTCACTATTAACTTCCTTCCATGTAGATAATTCGATTGAGGACTACATGTTGAGTTTTGTCATATTAATATGATCCCACAATTTCAGAAGGAGAACAATCATGCAGATTATCTAGAACAGATCCTTGCAACAAAGATATAGGATGGTAGATTAGTTAGATGATGATAGATGGATAGATGGATATAGATAGATAGATAGATAGATAGATAGATAGATAGATAGATAGATAGATAGATGGATGGATGGATGGATGGATGGATGGATGGATGGATGGATGGGTGGGTGGGTGGGTGGGTGGGTGGGTGGGTGGGTGGGTGGGCGGGCAGGCAGGCAGGCAGGCAGGCAGGCATTCTGGAATTGTCTTTATGTGGCATGTGTGGGCAATACTGTCTATATTAAAGAGGAAGGTTCTACAGTTGGAAAACCAGCAGGAAGCAAGATTTAAGAGAGAAATCTGCTAAATGAACTGGCTGGTAGAAAGGACTGCAGTTTTTGGAGAACAGAGCAGATGTCAGGGAGCACAGCTGGTCAAACATACTGGAATCCAAGAAACAAAAAAATATTTTCCTTTCTGTTTTTTTCTCTCTAGGTAGAAGTGAGTTCAGAAGTGACCAAAAGAAGCTGTGCAAAGTAAAACAGGTTAAGACACTGTAAAAAGTTCCATTTGAAAGTGTTAGTATAGAATTGTGTGTGTGTGTGTGTGTGTGTGTGTGTACACACACACACAATCACTGTGATAGAAAAGAACTGTGTGTGCACATCTGGAAAGTTACCATCTCTTTTTCTTAACCTCCAACAGAGAAAAGAACAAACATTCTTTCTGTGTATAGATAACTTTTATTTTGATAAAGAGGCACTAGATGAATCTAATAAAAGTGCTGGATCCTCTATATTTAAGTGTATTTTACAACAAAATGTCACCCCTCTTTAGCAAACAATTAGGACAGGCCACATGGAACTTCAAAAACAGACTGTCTGAAAATCCTTTTCTTTGGATGCATGTTTCAAACAGGCATCCAAACAACCAGACAAGCTGTCTCTGTTGACATCTGTTCCCTCTTCAATACACGAATTATTCTCTTGGGTAATTCTATCATCAGCTGCTTTAGTATTGATGCCATCTTATGCATTATCTACTCCAATATTTCTTCCATCATCAGCACAACTAATTTTTTGGGAAAAGCCCATAAGGAGGGGAAATAGAAGAATCTGCCAGTTCTCAATTTCCTGTCATGCTGTTGGTGTTACCAAGAAATGCATTCACAGATACAGTTGAGAAAGGCATAAAGTGGCAATGCTGAATGAATTCATCCTTTGCTCATTGTTAATGTGTGCAGACCATTGATTGTCTTTTGGAGTTACATGCATCTCAAGAAGTACTTGTCTTTCAGATTTGAAATTTTACCAATTTTATCATACAGTACTTGGCTCAAATTGTGTACCAAGTATATCAAATTTTGCATTTTGAGAAAAAAAAATACATTTGGAAATTCATATAATTAGATAAAATGTATTTATATATGTATATTTTGAAAGAAAATATATTCAAAAATAAGCAAATCACAATAGGTGTGTGTGTGTCTTAAAAATGAATATAATGAAAATAGCATGGAATGTATTTATAAATGAATCTATGGATCATAAATATGCTGATCTATATACACTTCATCTGAAGATAATTTTCCACCTGGTAGTGAACCAGTTGGATTGCCTTCTCAAATATATCTCAACTACTAGTCTTATTCTGCATTAATACCATTATTTCCTAGAAGACCAAAGTAAATCACTGAGTTTGAAATTTTAATATTAAGAATAAAATCTGCCTACATTGTTTGATATGACATCTCTAATCTTTTCCATAATCACTATGGAAGATATGATCATAGGAATCTAGAGCATGGACCAAGGCTAGGGATTGTTGGGGCGGGGGGCAATTGTGATCTTTGTACTTGTATCTGCCAATTGGGGCATTAAATACTAGGTTTTGCATTGTCCCAGGGGTCGGCAACATTAAATACTCAAAGACCCACAAAGGTCCTAACCAGAAGCCTCGCGGAAGTCCAGTTCCCCCACCATAGAATCTCCTCCTAGCATGGCGTACTTTTTCCTCAACCTGTCCTAACTGAAAGCCCTATCAATTGTGGAGCCAATCAGTGACAGGGAGTTGCAACAGAGGGATAAAAGAGCCACATGCAGCTCCAGAACTGTGGGTTGGAGACCCCTGTACTATCTCAATGTTCATTTCTTCATGTTATGCCATCATGATTTGTACCAAAAGTGATTAAAAATTCACTTAAGGTTCAAGGTTCAAGGTTCATTTTATTTATATGCCGCCCTATTCCCGGCGGGACTCAAGGCGACGCACAAACCTAAGGAGGGGAAGGGAAACACAAAAACTACAACAAAAAGTACAGGGCATTTAAAACAACCAACAGCCACACGATTCGAGAGGGGAAGGGAACTCATCGACCTCGGCCTGCCGACACAGCCAGGTTTTAACGGCTTTTTGGAAGGCCTGGAGAGAGGTGAGGGTCCGAATCTCTGCGGGGAGCTCGTTCCAAAGGGCCGGAGCCGCCACAGAGAAGGCCCTCCCCCGGGTAGTGACCAGATGACATTGGCTAGTAGACGGAACCTGGAGGAGGCCTAATCTGTGTGATCTAATGGGTCTTTGGGAGGTAATTGGCAGCAGGCGGTCTCTCAACTTAGTAAAGAGCTCATAAGGGTCATTTCTGGAAAGAGACAATATCTCACTTACAGCCCCTGAAATACTCTTTTGTTTCCAGATAAGGTACAAGCATTGGTTATTAGTTTCAAAGTTCTATGTATCACAAGTTCAGGTGACTTGGAAGAATGCTTTCTGCTGCATGACCCCTCCATTGTACATTAAGCCCATCTGAGAGGATCCACCTGCAATTGCTGTGGCCTTGTCTTGCAAGGATTTAGGGCCATTGTCTTTGTAACTATTTCAGTTCTCTAGAACATGATCTTTGCTCAGTTGATGTGACTGATCTTTTTGTCCAGCATTTTAAAAGACTTTATCACATCTATTTGGACAGATTCTTAAGTCACGATTATCTTTTTCTTTTAATATCTAGTATTTTAATCTGGAGAAAAGGAAAGAGGATTGAGAGGATAGATGGGGAACTCATCAAATTTGCAGATGACACCAACCTGGCAGGAACAGCCAACACTCCAGAAGATAGGCTTAAGATATAGAAGGATCTTGACAGATTTGAACATTGGACACTATCTAACAAAATAAAATTCAGTGGTGAAAAAATAAGGTTCCACATTTAGGCAAGAAAAACCAAATGTTCAGGTATAGAATAGGTGGCATCTGGCTCAATAGTAGTAACTGTGAGTGGAGATCTTGGAGTCCTAGTGAACAGTCACTTAAATATGAGCCAGCAGTGTGCTGCAGCTGCCAAAAGAGCCAACACAGTTCTAGTTCTAATTTTAGGCTGTATTAACAGAGGAGTAGAATCAAGATCATGTGAAGTGAAAATACCACTTTATAATGCCTTGATAAGGCCACACTTGGAATACTGCATCCAATTTTGGTCACAATAATGTAAAAAAAAATGTTGAGACTCTAGAAAGAGTGCAGAGAAGAGCAATAAAGATCATTAGGGGACTGGAGGGTAAAACACATAAAAAACAGTTGATGGAATTTAGTATGTCTAGTCTAATGAAAAGAAGGAGTAGGGGAGACCTGATAGCAGTGTTCCACTATTTCAGGGGTTGCCACAAAGAAGAGGGAGTCAAGCTATTTTCCAAAGCACCTGAGGGCAGGACAAGAAGCAATGAATGGAAGGTAATCAAGGAGAGAAGCAACCTAGAACTAAGGAGAAATTTCTTGACAGTTAGAACAATTAATCAATGGAACTTAACATCCAGAAGTTGTGAGTGCTCCAACACTGTAAAATTGGACAGCCATTTGTCTGAAATAGTGTAGGGCTTTTGGCCTGAGCAGGGGGTTGGACTAGAAGACCTCGAAGGTCCCTTCCAACTCTGTTATTCTGTTATTATTCTATGTATTTATCTAATGTTATAGTCGCAAACAAGTGATTCTAGACAGCATACAACAAAGCTAAAGCAATAAATATCTAAAACTTTTATCATTAATAATTACATGTAATCCTCAAGTTATGACCACAATTGAGGCCAAAATTTATATTACTAAGTCAAACATTGTTAAGTGAGTTGTACCCCATTTTATGACCTTTCCTACCACGTTTGTTAACTGAATCACTGCAGTTGTTAAATTATTCATATGCTTGGAACGTGAATCTGGCTTCCCCATTGATTTTGCTTGTCAGAAGTCCACAAATGGGGATCACTTCACCTTGGGACATTGCAACCATCATAAATATGAACAGTTGCCAAGCATCTGAATTTTGATCATATGACCGTGGGGATCATATGACCCGCCTGGCCCTGCCAGGCTCCAATTTTGGCCATGATGGCCTCCTGCAGCCCTTTTGCCAGTGAAAATGGAGTTTGGGGAGGCTCACCCAGGCAGGTCCATGGGCCACATCTAAGGACCTTGCGGGCTTTAAGTTTGACACCCCTCATGTAACACATCATTTCTGCTGGATGTGATGGATTGGCAAATGAAATAAGTATATTAAATTAAGGAGCAAGTCAAATTATTTGTCTCCTGTATTTTCAATGGACAACAAAACTACTGTGCTATTGTATTGCAGAATGTGTTATTGTAAACTGTACAGCAGTTATCACAGGCATGGTATTTCTGTCATTTGCCAATGGTTTTAATCATGCTGCTAAATAACAGAGCTAACTTTAAAAGAAAAATGACCAGGGGGTTATTGCATTGATTCTGATGTATTTCAGCAAATATTAGCTAAAAACAAATCTCAGCACTCATCTGTCTCTACAAACATTAGAATTCTTCAGAGGGAGCACAGTGTTATAGGCAACAAAATATTAGTGGACTTCCTTTCTACATTCTGGAAGTCACTAATGAGGTTTATTCACTGAGGGGTAATGATGCTCATGGGTAATGTATGCGACTGAACTCTTTACAGGATAGCCTAGATGCAAAATTGTATTTTCATGTCACGAAACTAGCTTTGGATTGGCTCTAAATAAGAGGGTAATTGAGGTTTTGAAGTCATGACATGGCTGCAAAAAGTTTGGATGAAATTTTTAGAAGGAACAATGGTAGGTAAAAAGAATTTATAATTCCTTTATATATAATTTTCCTTTGAACAAAAGTATACCTAAAATGAATTTTGAAATGAAGGCTTCTACAATTTGATCCAAATTGACTAAGAATTATAAGGAGTTAAAATGTAGCAATTATGGAAGATACCAGATTGGAGAAATGCAAATTTAAAGAATAAAAAGGGGTTGAAAAACACAATATTCTAGATATTAATGAAATATAGTTTTCAGCAATCTACCTGAGATAATCTGAACAATGTTGTTGAGCAATGTTAGGAGTAGTATTTCACGACTACTTGAAAGGATACAGGATGCCCATCTTGATTTATAAATTTGTTTAGTGGCCAGCAATCTGCTGAACTCTTTACAAAGTGATTAGTTGGCATTGTCTTAGAGTCCAATAATCCTTTTTTATGCTTTAATTCTCATTATTAGCCCACAGTAAAGATAGGTTAAAGTTAGCTTTATATGTTTCAATTTTAAAATACTGGTTTGCTTCTTCCCCCAATACTAGGACCACGGTATTTCATGAGGTTAGGACGCTCGGCTGAAGAGCCGCAGGTTCATGTTCGAGACCCAGTTGTTGCCATGGGATGAGGTAAGCTCCCATCACACGCTCCAGCTCTTGCCAAACCAGCAGTTTGAAAACTGGTGACTACAAGTAGATAAATTTGTACCATTTGAGGGGCAACTTAAAGGGGATATGAAAGGAACCTCCAGCTGGTCAACCCCTGGGCAACACTAATGTCACTATTCAATCCTTTCAACCGAGAAGCACTTTGGCACTATTAACACAATTGTAATATTAGTCCCCCCCAACACTATTTAATGCCAACCATCATACTTCACTAATGATATGGTAGTTGACAGGATCAAGGAGTGAGGTCTTCCCTGTTGCTATTGATTACTTTAAGCTATTGGAGGCACTCCTAAAGTGCCCTGCATGGAGCTGCAGGAATGATTAAATATTTATTTTGTTTGTTAAATTTATTTGCCATCAGTATTGCCTTGGGACTACGCTACATGGCTTACAATAATAAATTAAACAATGAAAAAAGAACACAATGAAAATATATTTAAATGCTTACCAAAAAGATGGATGGATGGAGAGCAGAGAGCATGGAGGGGAGGTGGAGTCCACCATCAGCAGCCAGCCCCCTCCAACATGGAACTCCCTCTTTGGTCCCAAGCAAACTGGCAGAGCCAGGACTTTATTCCCTTGCAGAAAGATAGGGTGGACCCTGCAGCAGAGAAGGCTCTTCTTTTGGATCCCAGTAGTCAGATATCTTGGACCAACAGGTTCCAAAATAGGCCCTCTCTGCTGGCATGAGTAGGATGGGCTTTTCCTAGAGGTCAAGGAGATTCATCAGGTAAATAGCTGTCTTCTGCAGGTAATTTAGTCATCTGGCCAGGTCACCTCTGAATAGCACTTTCCAAAGTGGTGCTCAAGTTTTACTTAGGCTCTTAAAAACATGCTATAGGTTCAACACTCTGTTGAGAGGGCACAAGTCCTGTGCTACACAGAAGGCAAGTATAAATCAAAAAAATCACAGAAAATCACAAATTTTCCCTTCTACATATCAGAAGATACTGTCATGCATTTATACTTTATTTCTTCTTTAGAAGAGTACTAAAGACAGTTGACGTGTCACTGGCCTAGAACGCTTCCATATTTTTTAGTCTGTGAGCTGGACAATCTGATAAGCAGCTAAGCCACTCATTCTAAGCATCCAGCTACACTTGCCCATCACTATCCCATCATACATTAAGGAGCATTAAGGAGCTTTTTCTGCCAAAAGGTGATATTTTGGAGGGGAAAGCCAGAAGAATCCACAAATTGCTATCCTAGTATTAAAATAGTAAGTACATCACCTCATTGAGATGGAATAGAAAACTACCCACTTATGTGTTTTGCTGGTTCAAGGTCTCAAGGAAAGGACTTTATGGCAACCATCTAGCCTTATGTTTCTTATATTGTAGATTGCATTTTTTTTCTTTTTTAAATTCAACAAAGAGGAAAAAGGCAGAAATGGGAAAATAAGAGAATTCTTCAACAACTTTTTAGGAGATTAGAAGAAAAAGATTGCTCAATTTTGGAAAGAGATCCAGAAACATGAAGTGCCCGTATTTTCTCAGAAACTCAGGAGAAATATTCCCTTTAATTATTTTCTTTGCAGCTTATGGTAGGATATACATATATACACACACAAAATGGCTGTGTCCAGGCTTAGCAAGAAGTAATTTGTTTGATTTTGTCTTAGCAACCACTTCATTTGTGATTTCCAAACCTCAGGTTATGATTAGCACAATGTGTAACTTCATAGAACCTTTGCTTCCATGATTTAACAGTCACAGCATTTTTCATTTGCACATTCAATAGGTGATCATCATCATCATCATCATCATCATCATCATCATCATCTAACCTACCAAATGTTTCCTTTAGAAATTTTACATTTAAAACAGGAGAGTAAAAGTGAAAGATTGAAATAAATAAGTGCAATTTGTATCTATTTCCCTAGAAGCAAAGGATTGTGTCACATTTACCTAAAGACTTAATATGTTTATTTTGCTTTTACATCTGTTGTTACATCTGTAACATATTGTTATGATAAAAAGAGTTCAATAAAAATATCATTTCTTAAAATTCAGCCTTAGAGAAAATAATTATCATATTATTGTGGATAACATATAGTTCTAGAGCAATAGTACTGAGAATGTTGCAGAGTTTGTAGCAAATAGAATGAATAATTGAAACTCCACAACTTTTATTCTCCATGTAGAGAGACAGACCAATATTTCATGTCATGTAAAATAATTCAGTGTATTTGCATAAAATGTGAATTATCTGTTACTGACCAATACAAAAACAACTATGAGGGCACTTTGATTTAAGTTGCAAAGAACATTCATAAATAATCTTGGAAAGCAAGATGTACCTACATTTAATCAGCACTTGTTAAAATTTTATTCCCTACAGTTATTCAACAGGATCCATGGTATAAGAGCATAATTACAAAAATCAGATTTGAGCTCATTTGACAACAGAAGGGTTTTTATGGTGACCTATCTCCAAATGTTCCTATTTGTAATTAAATGCAGCAATCAGCAGTAAGGATTCTGAAGCTGTTTTAGTAGTTCCGCTATTCTGCTTAACATGTGGCACCCGTAATAATTAAAATGATACTAACACATGCACAATTTTATGGCCCTTATGGTGCAACCCATTATGCCAAGTAAGGGCCTCTGTTTTCACAGCATACTGCACATGGTCTCATTACACCCACTTTTCTTTTCCTGTCTTCACACTAACAACTGTTAAAAGTGAATCAACACACGAAACGTACTCTAACAGCTCAGTGTTTATGATATGTGTGCTGTTAGTCAGTGAACAGGAAAATCTAAACATTTACTGTTTATGTAAAGAATAGTGCTAGTGTTCATGAATTGCTTAGGTCTGATTATTTTACTATCCAGATCCAATGTACCGGTGAGTTTTCTTACCACCTATCCTTCCCCTCCAGTTTTTACTTTTGAGTGCTAGCAGGCTGTTGCGAATTTGTAGAGCCTCAGTTCAACTTATCCCAAAAAGCCAATGTTTTCTGGATTAACGTGCTTTTTTTAAAAAAATGTGAATAATTTTGTAATTATGCAGCTACTCAAAGACCCCCACACTCATTTTACAGTCATCAATTCTGAATGGTTTCCAGTCTCTCTGGTCTGGGATACATTCCAAAGTCAGTCCCCCAGGTAGAACTTCAATGGATTGAACTAAATCTAGCCTCTGCATTTTCTATTATGGCTCTTTATGAACATTAGTTGAAACTTCAGATAAGCAGCATAACTACCCATCCTTTTTCATCTCCTTCACTACTGCCAATAACAACTTAACCCTAACAATTTCATACATTTTCTATATAATCTACACTTTAAATGAGACAAGCACTTTCTGTCAATCAAATGGAGTATTACACCAAAGTATCCCATCAGATAATAACGGTGTTTCGTTTAGGTTTTGCATTATGGAAGGAGGGAGGGAGGGAGGGAGGGAAGGAAGGAGAGCAGTGAGGGAGGGAGGGAAGGAAGGAGAGCAAGGAGGGAGGGAGGGAGGAAAGAAAGGAGGGAAGGAAGGAAGGGTTATGCTGAATTGTTTATGGAAAGATTTTACATTTATTGTTTTGTCATTAAAGGCCCACTAAAAGACAAAATATAAATTACAGCTCACTAAGAACAAGACAAAATATTGTTATCAGTATAAATAAGTTTTTTCTCAACTGGATCTTTCCTTCTAACTATTAATCTAACATAACATGATTGTAATGCCATTTTACTGATTTTGATGCTGTGAGCCCCTACATTTTGATCATGTAACATTTATTTGCTTGTTCACTAAGTCTTGAGATACATTTTCAGGGTAAGCTGTTATGCTGATACTTTTTCCCCAATGACATGCTCACCTGTCTTACACTGAGAGAAAGAAAGACTTCTAGCAACAACAGAGAATTAACTGTAAAGACTATAGAGCTGATTATGGACCACCCAATTTAATATCAACTGCATAGAAAGGAATGGATGGATCTGTTTCTTTCAGCCTCCACCTTTTATATCTCTTCCTGTTATGCAAGTCTTTTTTCAAAGCATGACATAATGAATCACAATTTGAAGGCATGACAACCAAAAAAAACCCAGAAAAAATCTTGTGGATAAATTCCCCCTTTTGTCATGCATTGTCTAAGAATAAAGCTACCTTTCTGGGCAACCAATTATAAATTGTGTTTGAGTATGAATGAGGGTTGACACTGATCCTTAAAAAAAATACCTTGAATAAAAAATGTATTGTTGTGATCAGCACCAGCGCTTGCTCACCCATGATCAAAAGCAAATAAGCCACTTTGTTTGTTTCTTCCTGCAAATGAATTAAATTAGACACCATTAAGGGAAGTAGCTG